>NC_052620.1:34133240-34433240 GCF_016545825.1 Eucalyptus grandis | reverse complement strand
TACCACTAAAAGTCCCATCCAACCATGGCTCTATGGTGCTCTTCAAATATTTCCCGATGGTCGGGATAACTTCAGGATAACACACCTCCTCAGCAATCAAAGCCAACCTCGCCACTCTGGCAAGAAATTTCCCATAAAAATAAGATGATTTTGCCATTATTACAGCTGGGTTAAGGGACACCACATCCCTACGGAGGCCTTGACTGATTTCATTGTGTGACTCCTCCTTGATGCCTCTGATTGAATGCCAAGTAACAGAGACAGGATTAGATCTCAATACCCAAGAATCTCCAGCCACGCAAACAAGATCACCATTGATACTCCTATACTTAAAATCCTCCAACACAGTGACATGGAAATCCTCACGAGACAAAAGTCGAACATGCAGCGGGTGTGCGAGCATGAGCAGATTCCCCCATCCTCTCTTCTCCCATTTGTACTCCAAGAAAAATGGCCTAGTCAACACTGCATCAGCAGAAAGAGCATACGAAGAACTGAACTTATCCAAAACCTCCTCACTAAATGATCCACCGTCGGGCAAATAAGCAATCCTAATAACCCCCGAAAACCTTCCGGAAGTAATTGCATTGAGACTGTGACTGAAACTGATCGAGGAGGAAGTGTAAACAAGCCAAGTCTGATTGTTGTTGAGCTTCAAAGTATGCTTGGTGCGGCTACTGTTCAAAGATAGTGAGAGGATCGCATGAATCGTGGAGATCGCAACCTCAGTCCCACGGTTGACCAAGCAGGTCAAGCAGGGGCTCCCCCTAACGAGGATGAACTTTAGGTTCGAAGCCGCGAAGTCCAACGTGACGTCGAGGTCGCTGTACGAGGAGATAATGTACCGTAAAGCCTCCGGAGACGAGCCATGCGCAGCATCGTCGCTTGAGATGGCAGAGATGGTGAGGTCAGCATTGAAGACTTGGTACAAAGAGGTGGAGGTGGCGACGCGAGAAGGGAACGAGACGGAGACAGAAGACGGGGAGGGCTTGACGAGGTAGGGGTGGATGTACTCGGCTTGGTCGCCATTGTTGAGAGAGAAGTTTTGGAAGAAGGAGTTGGTCGGGAGCGGGGCAGAGAGGAGGCTCGGTGAGAAGAAGGGTGAAGGATTAGGGAGGAACGGGGACTCGACACGCGGGAAGACAAAGGGGAACGTGTGACATCCGGTTTTTCGCCAGACTTCGAATACATGACGGTCCGTGACGGTCGGCGAATTTGTCGTCAGATTGCGTCGTTGGCGCCACTTTCAGTCGCCATTTCACCATTACCATTAGCAAACCGAGACATCACGTTTTATGATGATCATACAACGTACCCTGGTAGTCACGTCTTTGTTGTGTCGTGACAATCCAATCACCATGAGACTTAACGTCTCATCAGAAAATTCGTACCTCTCTAGCTGAATGGCCATGCATTTGCGCCCCTTCCTTTCTTCGGCAAAGCCATTCCCGATTACTAATACACTGATGAAGGAGCACCGAAGATAGACCACCACGAGTTGCCCATCTCCTCACATGCATGAAGACCGAAGACCCCAAATTCCCCATGCCATGCAATCACGTACGCTGCTCTCTCCATGCAACGTGCATTCGGCAGTCAACCCAAGGGAGATGGTTGACCGAAGTTTGGCCAGCAACGGTCACGTTGCTTCACGCTCGGCTGCCAGCAAAATTTCCAGACCCCGGCATGCGGAAGACACGACTTCTCCAGCTGCCACTCATTTCAACAGCCACCGAGGGTCTCAATTGTTGACCGGCGTTGTCAACAAAACCAGCGACAGAAGCAGCGAGCGAGAGAGAGAGAGAGAAACCGCTCTCTCACTCCACCACCGCCGGCTTTGCCCCTCGAGCGCGCTCCTTGCTGCTGTCGACCGCCGCATCACCGGCCTCCTCACCGCGCCCTGAGACTTCCTCATCGTGGTCAGGTCACCCAGAGCCGACCACAGCCAGCCCCGACGCCACCAACCTTCTTCGTCACCGTCCGATTCATCTCAACCATACCACAGCCTGCAGCTCAAGGTTCCTCCCGTCATTAACGCCGCCAAATCGAAGGCAAGTTAATATCTACTAACCTAGATTACGTTGAGGTGATCGTAGCTCGGTGAAACATACTCCGTAGAAGATTTGTAAACTAGTATTTGATCCATGATGGTTATGTGAATTAGTGAGTTCGGATGTCGTTGAATTATCACGAAATTTTGGGGGTTGAACCGTGAGCTTGGATTTGGACGAATTCAGTATAAAATTCTCGATTTTTATAAATTGTTTTGATGATGTGAGTTTGACGTTTTTCAAAGGTTAGTTTTTATATAAACGGTTTCGGACCCTTTTAAGCTATATTTTAAGAATATTGATCCAGGGATTCACTGGCTTTAATGTTATCAAAATATTTTAAAGCCTTACATACGAATTTTGAGTGAGACCGTGGAAAATTGATTTGATGGACTCGATATTGACACCTTGATTTCATGGATTGTTCTCATAAACGGGAATTGGTATATTTTAAGGATTTGTTACACTATGGTTTATATCATGATTCTGAGAACCAAAGAAGTTTCTACACTGGCTTTATAAAATGCTTTGACATTGAATTGATTTTGCTACTATGCCATGGTTGATACATTACTGATAACGTCGGACCCTTGGGACAACGATGCCCCAAGCGTTGGGTTGCTTGGAGGATCGTAGCAGCGATGCCTTTGGAAGTCTAGGGACTGGTGAGCCCTGGAGGTTCCCTGGGTGTCGGGATGCCTGAAAGTATGACGATACATGTTCTGAATGCCTGGGGACATCATTGACATGGTGAGCCCCGGAGGTTCCTCGTGATGCTAGGTGTGGTGTGAGATGCCTGGAGGTGTGACGTAACACGCTCTAGATGCATAATGATTGAAATATGGAACTAGAGGCTTTCATGATGCTAGGTTGGATGCGATATACCTGGAGGGACGCAAACATTGGTCATTCGGAAGATGGTGTTAGTGGATCAAGATAAAATGAATTTATGAATTCTCATTGTTTTGATATGTTGTTCCATTATTGAATCCTTCTAAATTGATGCATGTTTATTACCATTGTTATATGTGCTGATTTGGATTGCGTAGAATCGGGTAGAGATAGACTCCGTAATATAGTTTAGTAGAAATTTAACTCCTGAGTAGTCGTACTAACCCCTCGTGGGGCTAACATATTTTAGAGTGAAAAAGAAGCCACTGCTGCCTGCATCTTCCGATACCTTCTATGGGATCCCCGTCGATTTGTGATGGGAACAATCGGAGCATCATGATCCTGATTTGCTTGGGCTGACATTCATCCGAGTGAGGGTGATACTGACAATCGACACCCACCTCCCCTCGGGTCCCACGGATTAGGAGTTCATTGTCTTGTATGTCCGGAGGAACGGACGCACTTTGGGGCCGCTGCCGCTGCCACTAGAGAACGATGACGGGGGCTCGAGCGGAGTAGAGTGATTGTGGACGTGAGGTCAAGAGTGATATTTTTTTGGACACCGGCACTTGCTGATGGATGACATGTGAATAACTGATGGAAAATGTCAGTCAAGTTTTTGGATATAGCCAAGTATAGGAAATCTTGGCTTTTGATGTACCGATAAACGACGTTTATCAAGTATATGTAAATAAAAAGTGCCTGGTTATTATCTATGTTTATCTAGTGTGCATCATTTTAGTGTTTAGGAAGGGAGTTATTGGATCCACTTCCGCCATATAAATTGTGTAGGGACCAAGGAAAAATGTAATAGACCCCCAGAGTCATGGATTCACTAAAATCCAATGATCACGAAAGGAGGACATCCAGGACAAGGAAGCGATGTGGCGACCCTAACGGATCGTGGGCTGTTGGGCGGCGCCACTGTGGCATCCCAAAATTCAAAGTCAAGCTCTAAGGAGTGTTAAAGCCTCTAATTAGGTAATGAAATTACATATGGTTTATGCTTTAGCCATTAGTCTCTTTTTAAGATTAGGTGATTTGTGCTTGTGATTATGAGATTTTAAATTAGATAGATTAATAATGATAATCTATGCTTGGCCATGCACCTTATGAATGAATTAAATAAAATGTCACAAGACTTTGGCCATGTGGAATTTAAAATTTAAAATTTATAGAAGAAATTATGAAAAGGGGAAAATTTAAATTTTATTAGGATGGGCCTTAGGCCCATTGGCCTAAGCTTAGTGGGCCGAATGGCCAGCCCAATTAGGCCCACGGAGGGGTTGTCGACCGGCCCATTGAGGCCCAAGGAGGAGTGGCCGTCGGCCACAAAAGGAGGCCCAAGCCCAAGCCTAAAAGCCCAAGCCCAAGCCTAAAAGCCCAAGCCCATTATGCATGAACTTAGACAAGTGGCAAGAAGGGTGACATGCATTGGCCATTGGTGAGGCAACCTAATCATTACTAATGATGAGGTTTAGGGGAAATAAAAGGGAAGGAGAGAGGAGAGAGAGTGGCCGGTTAGCCATTCGCCCAAGGGAGAGAGAGACACCGTGCGAGAGAGAGGGAGAGAGTGGCCGAGAGAGGAGAAGCCGAGGAGGGAGTCGCCGTCGCTCGCTGTCCGTCTGCCGTGACCGCCGCCGTGTGCCGTCGTCCGTCCGGTCTAGAGGCAAGTTGGAGTCCTCTAGCTGCTCTTGCATGTGTGTGTGCTACATGTATGTCGAATTTTGGGTGAATAGGAGAGGAAAACCGAAGCTTGGATGACTTGTTCTTGAGCAAGGTTGCTGTTTTCGTTTGAATCCGCTCGAGTCAGAATGTTGTGTGAGCTTGCATGCATGTTTATAGTCAGATTTTGGCTTCGATATCTTCATGAAAGTTGTAGCTAACATCTTAAACCACAACATAATCAAATTTGGTGGAAAATTATGGAGATTTGAGGGGTTAAAATCTCATCCTACGGAGACCTCAGATCTGGAAAGATTTCACTGACCTTTTGATGGATTTGTGGTTGCATGTTGAGTTGTGCTAAGAATCTCTCTTATATTTCTTCATGAAAGTTGTAGGGGACATCTTAAAATACAACATAATCAAATTTTAAGTGAAATGAACAAGTATAACCTAGTAAATCGACTAGATCTTGAAGACGGAAATTCTGGAGATGTATTACAGGACACCCGAGACTTCATGGACCTAAATGACGACTATACTCTGGATATTTGACTTGGATCTCTTCACGAAACTTGTAGAGAACATCTTGATGTAGAACATATCCAAATTTCAGAGGAAAGAAGAAGATTAGGTAGGTGAAAACTCAGTATTTCGGAAGAAGCATGTACTGGACGATTCGGTGTTGGATCCAGAAGTTTCGTGAGACTGTAGAAATTTATCTAAAAAGAATCTGACTTGGAAGTCTCATGAAAAATGTACTTTAATGTCTTGGCTATAACTCGGTAAAATTTTGTAATTTTTGGAGGTCGTATGGATATTTTAATCGAATTTCTTCGGAAACCGTGTATTCTGATTTCATCCGAAAATTATATGCTGTTTTGTGTGATTTATGGAATTATGTGAAATTTTATTTGGCCATGTATTTTACATGAAATCATCATCCTATTGTCTTTTTTATCACTTGCCTTAATTTTATGATTTTTGAGATTATATAAATAATTAAATTTAATATTTTTGAAAATGGCACAAGCTGGAATTTAAAAATAAATAAATAAATAAAAAGGGCATGATAAATGGATTATTTTAATTGGCATAAATTCCATGAATTTTATTTTATAAATAATTGCAGCATGTAGTATGTGTGATGAGGTCTTGATGTATGCATTGAGATGCATGTGTGAACTCAAGTGCTGAACATGATTGTTGATTTCCAATACATCATATGCCATGCTAAATTAAGACCAAAATTGGTGAACATAAATAATGTTAAATGAGGAGATGGTTGTGGTGGATGATGATGCCCGGATTGTATTGAGATACAAGGCCGGATGACCCTGGGAGATTCAGGATGCCCGGAATGTGGGGGGCCAGAAGCCCTGTCGGAGGTCTTTGCCCTAGGGGAATGCCTTGCGATGCTAGGATTGGGGTGCGGGATGCCCGACCAGGGAGTATAAATGCCGGAAGCCCTGTCGGAGGTCTTTGCCCGAGGGGAATGCCTCGTGATGCCAGTTGGGATGTGAGATGCCCGGAATGTGGGGGGCCGAATGCCCGGTGGCCTGGAATGGCTGAATGCCAGAGGTTTTTCTCGCATGGGATGGGATGATTAAATTTATGATCCGAGGAAGGATGATGTGGTGATCAAATTGAAAGGTGGAAATCAAAGCATGATGAATGCATGAGATGATGATGATGATATATGATATGGGGAAGGATGATGTGGTGATGATGATGATGATGATGATGAATATATGATATGGCATGATGATATCAAATGATGATGATGATGATGATGATGATGATGATGATGATGATGATGATGATATATGATATGGCATGATGATATGCACGATGATGATGATGATGATGATGATGATATATGACATGGCATGATGATGATGATGATGATTATGATATATGATATGGTATGATGATATGTATGATGATGATGATGATGATGAAATATGATAAGGCATGATGACAATATGTCATGTATATGATGATGATGACATGTGTGTAATATAATAATGTCATGATGACGACTATATGAGTAGGACATGATGATACACATGTATGTGTTATGATTGTGATGATGATGCATGATAGTATGCGTATGGCTTCAAGGTAAGTAATAAATGAAATGCATGTATGACTTATATAATGCATTGAGTGATTATGGGATTCATTTACTTGCTGAGTGGTTGTACTCACCCCTTTTGGGGACCAACATTTCAGATTAGCAGCGTGCTGCTCCCTGCCGTCACGCGGGGTGTATTTTACGCTCTTCCATCCGATGTCGAGGTTGAGTGCAAGGAGTTCGGCTGTCCTTCTGTGCCTGGATTGACGTATATACGAGTGCGCTGTTTTGTCATGTACGACATAGGCCTAGCTGGGGGCCCGATTGTCCAGGAGTTCGTCTCTGTCCACGTTCATCGCGACGGGGTGATGAGAGGGATGTTGCCACCGCCACCGCCTGATGCATCGGATTGGGTGTGAGGCCCATTCGTGACGAGTAGGAGCTGGATCTTTTTGGGATAGTTAGCCGACACTAATGATGGGGGTTGTGCACGTGAGATGTAGAGGGTTGAGGGTTCTTTTTGGGGTTTTAGGCCGGACATGGCTAAGTCCTGGCTTTTCCTTTTGATGTATCGACCCAAAGAAGTCCCATCTTGAAAATATATGTAAATAAAGTGTCATGGCTTGTCTATAAAATCATGATGATTAGTGGTGTGTATTTGTATCATGGTTGGTAAGGGGAGAGATGGTGATGTTTTAATTTGCTTCCGCTAATGAGTCGCGCTGGGACCGTTTAAAAAAAAAAAATGTGTCTATGAATTACGACGCTTCTTCTAAGGAGAAAGGTAATAAGGTGTAACATTGGCGCTGGTGGCGACCTACGAATGGTTCGGGTTGCCACGCCACGTAACGCCTTCGCCGCTTCCGCCTTTGCCGCCGCCACCTCTCGCCTTCGCCATTGCTGCCTTTGCCGTTGCTTTGCCTCCGCCGCCTTTGCCTTCGCCGCCTCCGCCTTCGCCGCCGCTGCCTTCGCCGCTGCCACCTCCGCCACCTTCGCCGACGCCGCCTCCTTGCCTTGGTCAACGCGCCTCCTCGCCGCCGCCGCCGCCTTTGCCGCCGCCGCCTCTGACGCCGCCTCCGCCGCCGCCGCCGCCTTCGCCGCCACCACGCCGCCTCCGCCGCCGTTGCCGCCGCCTCCGTTGCCGCCGCCTTCACCTCCACCATCACTGCCCTCGCCTCTACCACCGCCATCTTTGCCGATGCCGCTGTCGCCTTTGCCGCCGCTGCCTCTGCCGACGCTGCCTCCGATGCCGCCTCCGCCACCGCCACTACCGCCTCCGCCGCCGCCGCCTTTGCCTCGCCACCGCCGCCTCCGCTGCCTTCACCGATGCCGCCTCCACCGCTGCCACCTCCGCCTCCACCGCCGCCGCAGCCGCATCCGCCGCTGCCGCTGGGGAACTGATGGAGCTCGTCATAATTGAATTTTTTGTTTGTTTGCTGGTGGGCAGGTCATTACGCGCATTTAGCAAATATTTCTCTCTTTTTTTCTTTTCTTTTTTTCATATTGAAGATGACTCGCCAGAGAAAGAGGAGAAAAAGAAGGAAATGGATTATTACAGTGAACTAGGAAAGTCGAACCTGAGGACTGAAAAAAAACTCTTGTAAGGTATGATTGGGTCGCTATCAAAACACCAAAAACTGATTGCTCGTAGGCTTCTTTCTTGATCTCGATTCAAAGGGTCTACTATTGATGGGATCTCAAAGGGAACGAGATTTTTATGGGGACAAATTTAAAGAAGACTTAGGATGAGGACAAGGACGATTGAAATGGAGCTAGTGAGTCGATATCGATGTTTTTTTTGTCTTTTTCGAGTGGAAAGGGAGAGTTGGAAAGAGATAGGGTTGGAAGTGAAGTTTGGGAAGGGAATGGGAAGGCAATTTAAATTGCATTTGGGAATGTGAATTTAGAAAGTAAAGGATCAACGCAAGGGAACTCCTAGAATTCTTCCAAGGCAAGGAAGGGAGAGAGAGAACTAGTGAATGTGAAGTCATGGAATATGGTGCGGAAGATTGAAAAAGATAGGACATACAAACAAAAGAGGAAAGAGTCTTGAAGGACCTGTTAAACTCAGTTCTAAGGATAAAGGCATGCTAAACTTGATTCCTAGGGTAAAGGCAAAGTGATTCAAAAACAAAGATAATAGAATGACTTTTGATGACATTTACTACAAGTATCATCATTGAGAATGTCCAAACTTCGAGAAAATATTTAATGGTATGAGCGCATCATTTCATCCACTAACATGGTGTGCATGTGCTACTCAAATTTTGACACGTGTCCTGTGAGTGGGACCTACTGGAAAATATAAAGGTTTTGTTTCTTGATTGGCTGGTTTGGCTTGGCTTAGCTTGGTGGCAAAAAAAAAAAGGCAAGGTAGTAAACTCCTGCTTGAAAGTTTCTCTCTTCTCACTTCAATTTTCAAGGCTTTTTCTCTTTCTCTCTCAAAGAAGAACAACCCTTAACCCAAACGATGCTTCCTTTGTTTTTGTTCAAAGCTTCTTCTCTTTCTTTTCTCAGAGAAGAAGGACATTAAAACCAAATTATGCTTCCTCTATTTTTCTCCATGCCTCCCACCTTCTCGGAGCCTTGGTTATTGGCATACTTCTCGTTCTCCTTGATCAGGAGGTTGAAGAACACCTCCCCACCCTTCTTGACACACTCGATTAGGTCACACACTCGATTAAGTCATCGGGGATCCCGTGGTTGACAAGGTGCATGATGCCCTAGTGAGGCTCAAAACAAGACCTCAAAACCATCGTATGAGACCTATGAAATCACCACAAGCTTGAACACGTCAATTTTGACTTAGAAATAAATTGGTGAATGTTGACACCTAAATTTTGGTGACTTATTTAGTCATTCATTGCATTAAAAAAATCAAGGATTGATTTTAACCAAAAAAAAAAAAATTAATTGCATAGCATGTAGTTTTATGTACATTTATTTTTAATTTGCATTTACAGTGGGCTGGTGCCAAATGGGTTCAAATTGATGATTCAGAATTTTAATTTGATGAGTTGAGCTAAACCCACGAAAGGAGTAAATTGGCCCAAGCCCGTATCCTCAAAGATATTTTACGGATTTATTTGTGCAAGATTTCAAATTTAAGAAGAATCTTCTTGCAATCCCGAATTGTATAAAAAAATATTGCATTTGAAAAAAGTAAATATCGCGCTCGAAAAAAGGAATTTTCGTGGATATGGATTTAGAAAAATTAAAATCCTAATTCGTGGCCTATAAATAAGTTAAATGCATAGGGTTTACTGGGCCACATAGATCGATACATACGGCCACATTGTGGGGCTCTTTCGGTTTTCGAAAAAAAGAAGAAAAGTCAAAGGAAAAAAAAAGAAAGAAAGAAAAGGGAGAGAGGGGACGTGAGTGACGTGAGAGAGTGAGAGAGAGAGAGAGAGAGAGAGAGAGAAAGAAGAAAAAGAAAAGAAAAGGGGCTGCGTCGTCTTCCTCGCAAAAGGGGGGGTCTTCGACCGCACCGGCAGCCGAGCCACCGACCACCGCTGCTCCGCCGGCGACCCACGAGCCCTCTCCGCTCAACTGCTGCTCAGCCGGTCTCATCCCCAACCCTCGCCGCGCCGCCGAGATTCCTGCAAGCCCGCAGCACCGCAGATCGCGAACCCCTTCCGGCGACGCCATCGCTCGATCTGCCGCACCGGAGCTGCAAGCCCGAGGTCGTCGCGCGCCACCACCTTGCCTGAGCGCCGTCCCCTGTCCTCGCATCACCGTGCCAGCGCTAGGCCGCCGCACCACCGCTCGCTGCTCACACCGCTGCTGCACCGATCTGCCCGCTTGAGCAGCGCCGGCAGATCTGAGCCGGTCGTTGATCCTTGCACCGCGCGAGCTCCTGCACCGGCTTGCTCATCCTCTGCTCGTGCCGCGCCAGTTACTGTTGAGCCCCCAGCCGCGACGCGGCCTCCGCCGGACCAGACGCCTGCTCGCTGCTGCTCTGTGCCAGCCCAGCGCCTCTGCTCCGCCCCCCGAAGCCGCTGCTGTGCCGATTCGAGTCTCATCCGAGCGACCCACTGCACCAGCCACGACGCCCCTGTTCCGCCTCTGCCCAGATCTGCCGCGCCGGAACGCGACCCCGAGTCACCGCGCGTCTACGTGTCGCCGCTGCTGCCGATCCGCTCCACCAGCCCGACGAAGCCGCCGCTGTCCCGATCTGCGACGACCCCCTGCATCGCGTCTCCGCCACCGCCGACCCGCGACCGTCGCCCTGCAGCCGTCCAGGCCTCGCCTTAGCGTGCTGTCGCCACCTATGCCCGAGCGCCAACGACACCAGCAACCGAGCTCCTCGCTACCACCAGTAGCTCGCTTCTGCTCCGGCGTCCAGCAGCTCTCGCCGGTCACTGCTGATCTGCCCGCGACGCTGCTGCCGAGCCCCCTTGCTGCCAACGCTGCCGGTCCGCCTTCGCCGGAGCTCCGACGCCCGCCGCCGCCCCTCACCGGAACGCCGGCGACCAACCCCCTTGGCGACCCGACCGACGGTGCACCCACCACAAAGCTGCCAAGCCATGCGTGGAAAGAAAAAAAAAAGGAAAATCTAATTTGGTAGCCTTTTTTTCTTTTATTTGCTTTATTCTTGCTTTATTCTATTTTTTATGTTATTTATTTTTTTAGTAGAATTATTCCTAATTTATAATTGAGATTGGGACATGAGATTTCTGAAATATGGGATTGACGGTCCGATTTTGCGCCCGAAATTCAACTCGCATCGTCGCAAAATCGTCAATCCGATTTCACGCCCGAGATTCGAATCGTGATTTATTTAAAATGGCCAATCCGATTCCATGCGCGAGATATGTCACACAATTTTTGTGTATATCAATCATATCTTATCGATTTCCGTCATGTTGTTGAATCAATTTTATTTTTGTAAAAAGAAAAATCCAAAAAAATATTTGAATTAGAATTAGGTTGGTTTTAGAATATCTTTTGTTATCTTGCATATTTAGAATATCGATTTTATTTCGAATTTGTTAAAAAAAAAAAAGTGCATTCACTTAAGATGTTAGTTTTAAATTTGAATTGTACGTTTAATTATTTGGCAATTTTTAATTTCGAATTTCATAAAAAAAAAAAAAAAATAGAATTATGACATTTTTTGCATGTTATTACATATTAGGATAGATTGCATGCTTATTAAGAAAATAAAAATCATGTGCATGTCATATAGAATTAGGTTTATGAAATGCACGTCATTTAGTGATTGTTGCTAGATTCATTTAATTAGAAATTGTCCGTCATTAGGATTATGTCATTTTGGTTAATTTAGATTATATATTTAATTATTGCACATTCATTAAGAAAACAATATATATATATATATATATATATATATATTAATCATTCATATAGTTTAGGCTATACTACTATCTTATATCATTTCATGTTAGATTAGTAGCATGCATTGCATAAGGCATGATTCTTATTAAATAAATAAAAATAAAAAAATTAAGTGATTGCATGTTAATTAGAAATCATATCTAGGATTATCGATGTGAATTATGATATAATACTGCAGATGCTTTCGTTTCTATAATGTAAGTTATGCATCTTTTTATTTGCTTTATCTAGATGTTAAATTGGTGGTTTGCAACCGCATGATCAGACAAATTAAAATCAATTCAAACTACCTACCAAACATTTTTTCAAAATAAAAGAAAAATGTACCGAAATGACGTTAGAAAAATCTAGCGTAACCAAATCCCCGAACTCACAATTTCTGGTTCGTATGAGTAAAGTAAATCTCCAAGTACTTTACATGGGTTTTTAATCGACCCATAAAAAATGGATTAGTGGCGACTCCTAGTTGAAAAATTATTTGCATGTTAAGAACTTGAACCCAAGTCACAAATTGGTATGGGCTTGGAAGAGCGCAAGCTAAGTTTAATCTTAATAATCCATTAGCCAAACCCCGAATATTTGGTCGCGATAGTGAAGGTGTTCTTGGATTGGATTTTAATATTATTCGAGGAACCATAAATTAGGTCATCATACATAGTGAATTTTTTGTTTTATTAAAAGGATAACCAGATCTTGACTTCATATGAGACAAAATCCACTATAAGATGTGTGTTCGCCCTTAGTAGAGATGATGTAACTTTGAAATCAACCAAACAAAATTATGGAAGAAATGACAATCCTATTAAACCAAAATTTGACTTGATTGAAGCAGATGATCTGATGATGTAATAATAATAGTCATTTTCCAAGCCAACATTTTGGCAAATGCAAAAGAATTGGAATTAGACTTAAGTACTACTAGGCATATATGCTAAAAATATAATGCTTTATCCTCCTAATCTCTAGTAAGGAAGGAGAATAAAATATTTATATTGGTGACTGAGTAACTACTCAAGTTCTTGGGAAGAAGAAAAATTTCTGAAACTCATTAAAATTAAGGCTGAGTAGTTGAGAAATTTCTTATCGCATGTTTCCTATGGAAATGAAACGACACCTATGTCTAGACATTGTGATTGCCAAAAGGCAATAGTCATTGCAAAGAATGGAACTTTCAATGGTAAAAAGAGATATCAGGCTAAGACGTGATGTTGTAAAATAATTATCGATCGACTTAACAAATTGATTTTGGCCAATCCTCTGACTATACATTGAGGGGAATGGAATCAAGCCAATTGAAGAAAATCAACAGTGATGGTAACCCAATCTATGTGATTAGCAATCCCATGAATTTGGTTCATACAAGTAATAACAAGTTATTTGTTGATCTAGTGCACTATTAAAAATTTTGTGTTTCTCACAAGGTGAAAATAGTGCAAAACTGTAAAGAAAAAGAGGTTGAACTAAGCTCTTAATAAAATTCTATAATCATTGTTAATGGTGTATTAAGCTGCATAATATACTTGATGGAATCGGGGCCGCTCTGATGAGAATTATTGGTGATAATCTCTAAAGTACTTATGAATAAACTAAGCATGCACATGGCATATTAACACAAAACTGCATTTGAACAATAAAGTTTGTGGGAGTGTAGTGTGATTGATGAAAATTATAATTCACAAAAAGAAAGTCTTGGTTCATAGAAGTTTCAAACTTCACCAATGATTTTCATGAATTATATTTCATTTTTCGTATGGTTGGTGCATAGCCTAACAAGCATCAGTTTCAATGCATTACTCTTCAATAACCCAACATTATTCTATTTTTTCTTTTCAAAACTTTTTGAAATATGTGAAGGATTGTTAGATATTTCTATAGTTTTGAAATATTTATTAGAATTTATGACCGTAATATTTATAAGAAATTAGATTGTCATTAAAGTCACCAATTTTGTAATGGTTTAACAATGGCCATATAATGACTTTCTAACAGCTGTATAACGGTCGTCTAATGACTTTATAACTTTTGATTTATTACTTCATAAACTCTTCATGATTTTATAATGGTTATCCTTTTAATTACCAATTGATTTATGACGGTCTCCTAATGGTTTCCTCTTTCTCTTGTTTAAATATTTTCAAACCACAATATTTGAAGATGCGCTATGTCGTCATATCTTTCCGTTTCTTTTTGCTGGGTTATACACATAACATTGTTCCGTTCTTTCTAATATTCAGTATGGAATATAAAAGAAAGTATGTTACATCTTAAGAGGATGGTTGCTGAAGTCTTATGTACTGTATTGAGTTTTGTACTACGAGAGACAAAATTATCCTTAAGGACAATGCTTGCACATCTTCTAATCTTTTGTAATGTATTTACAATAGTTATTACTATTTTTATGTATTCTTATATTTTTCCAACAGGAAGCCCAAGATGTATCGGGCTCGTCCAAGTGGAGGCTCATGATGCTGTTGAAGGAGTGACCATTTGGGTATGCATCTCTGGCCTTTACCAAGAATGGAGGCTAGAAGGTGGCTAGTGTGAACTTGTGATCTTAGAAATACCACCTTTTGAAGTATGTCGTGTCTATTGAGTATTTGTGAGATATTTCCTCATGAAATTCCACCTGAAAGATCATCCTTTGAAGCTGAGAGCCAACTTGTTTAATGCCAAATTCGGTTTTATAAACTATTGATTTGTACTTAAACTTGCTTCAGCCAATAAGCCAAGGCAGGATTCTCTCTATGCAGACGAATACTATTGCCATAAGAGGCCTCAAATGCAAATGCTGCATAAGCTGAGTAAGGACACAGAGACAGCACTTACATTGGCCAGGGGGTAGTGCAGCGACTGCATTTGGTTCCTCTCGACCAAATCCCCCATGAACGCGAGCCATTTCCCTTGAGCCATCTCCAAGAACTGGCCGGCATGGAACTGAGGCAGCTCATACTCGTCGGGCTTCCACTGAAACTTCAAGAACTCGGTGTGTTGGGCCTCCCAAACTTCAAGCAGTTGTGCTAATCGATGATCAAAGGGCAAGTCACGTTGGTGTAGTACGCGGCATTGGGGTGATGGACCCATTTCCCTCTAAATACGTCGCGTCTCCTGTCCACTCCCTCTATTGCTTTGGATTCACCGGTGCTGATCTCCAGCGCCTGAGATCACAGGACATTGAGATGCATGCCGGTGACGAACAAATAAAGGGGGATCGCAGCGAGGAGAACCGGCGTCGAGGCGAGCACTAGCAGCGCCACCAGCACCAGCAGTGCCACCAGCACCTTCTTGGCGCTGCTGGTGCACTGTGGAGGGCTTTTGCCTGAGTGAAGTTCAGAAATTGGGAACTTCATGGGTGAATGAGGCAAAAGTGTAGGAAAATCATCCTGCACCTAGATCAATATGTATAAATGTGGGGGACACTGGCCTTATTGCTCTTTGTTCAGTCAGGACATCAACCTTTACATTTCATGGTCCGTAACATTTCGTCAGTACCTTCATTGTCCTCATTTCTTGAATGACTAACAGTTAGTGCCTGCATAAACAGTTGATCGATTGGATCGTTATCAACTATGACCCGATTTGACCTTGGCTTCTTCGACATCCAGCCACATATCTTCACAAACCGACTGCTAATGATGGGCAATAAAAGAATCTGAAAGAAGTCGCTCTCTAAATTTAAATGGCCATCATGCGTCATGGTCGAGTTCATTCTGACCCATCCATCACAATGTGCTCATCGAACTGTCTTTTTTTGGTTGCGAGCCACCATTTTTTGATCGTTTGGATTCAGTTCATTTGCAAAGAATCCACTGGATCAATGGAACATCAGAGCTAGCTCGATACGGGACCATCCTTAGTTCTTAGTTCTGCACGAGTGCAGCTCAAAAATAGCAAGAGGGGGATTGGTTAACGATAATGATGGCGAAAAACTTAAAAAAATGCTTAGAAATTAGAAAAATATTTTTCAAATTATTGATTTTTTCTATACGGTCAACCTGGATAGATAGACTCTACATTCTTCCTCATCTGCTCGAGGCCACTGATCTAGCAGGCTGGCTTGGGTGAGGATGCATAAGGCCGCCAAAAGGGGCTTTGCAAACGATTGAGTTGATGATTGAGTGAAAAGTCCGTGGAGTGGCTTTGGAGCCAAGGAATGATTCCACAGATTGGGAACGACCATATGCCCATCAGATCGAGAAAAAAAAGGGGTTAATATTACGAGTATCCGGCTTTCGCTCGTCATCAAGAATTCTTTTGTTCGATCGGGAGGACAAGTGTCGAGATCCGAGGCAAACCGAGGGATCATCGGACCCCATCCGAAACGAAAAGAGAGAGGAAGCTCCTCTCTCTCTCTCTCTCTCTGCAATTTAGAGAGATTACCGCAAGTGGACACTTTCGAGGACGACATGAAACAGAGTACATTCCTTCCCGGTGAAGCAAAGGTGTCGGGTCCCAAGTGCCGATGGGACCGGGCACAACTGGCGAAAGCACCGACACCGACCCCATCGATCGGATCTCGGCTGTTCGCGTATAGTCCCTCCCACCCTTCATCATCCGCACGAGGCGGCCAATGTCCATCGATGTGCGTCCGCGCTTGTCCCCCCGCATCAAGCAATCGAAACTTCATCCAGAACCTTTTGCGCCGGTACATTCCAAAGCACACATCCTTTTTTCCACGGCAACTAGGGGTGTGCAACCAGAATGAGTTTATCCAGAAACTGGATTGGACCACTCGGAAAACAGGTCTACGAACAAGTTCCGTCCGTGAATTGGTTCCATTTTTTGGAAACCAGACCTGTTTTCAAACCGGTGTTTACTGGAGTTATTAAAAAAAAAAAAAAACTCACTCGGTCGCCTCTCTCTCTCTCTCTCCAAGTCTCTCTTCACGCAATCATAACTCACTCGGTCTTGTTGATTTTTCTTTAAATTTTAGGCCTTTGTTAAAAATTTTATACCACATAATTTGGCGCGCCTTATTTCACTTTTGGATGAGAAGTTATGCTTGTAATAAAGATTTGTTAACCGTTTTAAATAAATGAATAGCTTCCAGTAGTAATTGTGAGAATGAAACTAATATTAGATCCATGTTCATTGCTAAAGTTTATGCAATGTTAGGATTTTTGCTTTGCCTTGTGACGTTTATCTATGATAATTATTCTTGTTGATCCGTAGTTTTTCGTTTAGTCAAAAAGTTCATATACTTATTTATTACAAGTGCTTAATATTTCAATACAAATTAAGAGAGTAAAATTTGAAGCCATATAGGATATTTGATGGTTGCAAAATAGGTTCTAGTGCAAACAAGATAAACCCTTAAACCAGAGCAGAAAAATAGGGTAAGTTTCAAAATAGGTTTCAGTGCGAACAGGGTAGGGTATAGGGTCCAAAAAAAGGGAATTGGCTATCACAGGTTAGATTCCAGGTTTCAAGTCTAGTATCTACCCATCTTAGAACCATTCACTCCTACCAGCTATAGCCTCCTATGACGAGTAGGGATGAGCATATAGAATTGCTTGGACCAAACTGGATCAGACTAGCCCATTTTAAGTGGTCTTATGGGCCGTTAGTCCGGTTCTCGGTTCCATCAAATTCAAAACCAATGATTTTCGGTCCGGTTCCCAATTCCCACTTTGGAACCGAAACATTTCAATCAAACCAATTTATATTGTTTTGATTTCGTAAAGAAGTAAAGTGTAAACCTCAACCCTAATCTCCTCTCACGCCTCACTTATTCCGAATGATGAAGCAAATCTTCATTTCTTTCTTATTGCTGCATGAATTCATCCAATTTGCTCCTTTTGTCTCTTGCTTCTTTCTTTATTTTACTTTCTTTCTTTCCTACAAAGATTTCCTGATTTTACCTCCCTCGCTTACTCATACCTTCCTTTTAGTTGTGAGTCCGTCGTTGATGGAAAGGAATCCATTGAATCATCCTCCTTTCGAGCATGCCCCTATAATTATGATGCCATCATCTCTCAATCTTCTTCGTAAATCTTGGAGGAAATCCTAATTTCGACTTGCAACATGGATTAGCGATTCAATTAATCCAATAATTTCGGCTAAGATATGTAAATCTACCAGTTCTATTGAACTGCTTAGAAACCAGATCTAATCGGAGGTCTGATTCATGATTCCATAAGTGGGGTACTGATTCTCTTGGTCCGATTACCGGTTTGTTGGTGCGATCGGACCAAACCAAGAACCAATCACCCCTAATGATAAGTAAACCATCAAACGAGTGGATTAGATTGGGTCATATATTGTCCGACCCAAACAGACCCATTTAACCCATTTTGATCAATTTCCATACAATAATCTAGTGATTCATACTTAACTTGATTTATACGCAACCCAATCCATATTGCTAAAACAATTCCATATCTAATCCAGTTTACGAAAACTCATAGCAAAATTGAGATAAGAGCGAGCACAAGAACAAGTGAAGGAGGGAGAGTGTGAAGAGAGAGTCATATTATAGATTGGGCTATGATACATTTATAATCTATTTATGACCTATTTAACTAAACCTATTTATGACCTATTTAACACTCATATTGTATTTAAACCCATTTATGACCTATTTTGTCAATATAATTAACTCATTTAACACTCATATGAATTAATAAATGAATTTATCACTCATTTTGATGGGTTTAGTGGCCCGCAACAACGGGTTTATGCTAGGTCATTTAGGGTCGTGTTCAAGAGCGGAAACGGGCCCAAACGGAATCGCGATTCCCCATGCTTTGCCGAAAATTTTCGGCTGGAAAACAGAAAATTGCCAAAACCATTTTTCGAACGATAAAAATTGCACTTGCCTTTTTCCCAATTCCACACGATACCGTATAAACATAAACATCAGCTGCGCAAGTTCTGTAGCTTCCTTTGAGCGAACTTCCCACCTCTGTCCGACTTCATCACATAAAACAAGAGCTCGTTCCACGTATCGATCGGGCCGGGCAAGCACCAGTGCACACAATCGGCCTGGCCCACGTTGCTCTTGGGCCAGTTGCACTGTCGGTTCGGATGCCCGTTGGGCCGGAGCAGCATCGCCCGCGTCGTGTCGAGCAGCCGGATCTTCGACCCATCCGCCCTCGCTTGCCTCTCCGCTTCCAGGAACTCCTCTACCTGCGCCACGTAGAACTCCAGGTCGTAGCCCTCCAGCTTCTTCTTGTCGCTCCCGAACGGCCGCGTCCTTGGGCAGCTCCCCCCGTCGGTCCAGTCCCCATGCTCGAAGTGTGCCGGCGAGAACGTCCTGAGGAACGTGGTGCCGCCGTTGCCACCGCCACTGCCCTTGCAGCCCTTCCTTCCCGTGATGGCTCTCAGCGTGGTGCGTAGCACTGTTCGATATGCTTGGAACCTCGACACCTCGGTCACGTTATCCTGCCCGCATGCTGAACAGCCCAGGAGCCGCCCGTTCCGGTAGTAGACCAGCGGGCGGAAGAACCACTGGCCCGTTGAGACGATGACATAGTCGAAGGCGCCAATCTCGGCAGACCAAGAAGGGTGGGGCTCGTCCAGGTGGAGGGTGAGGACGCCGTTGAGGGTCTGGCCACCGTGGGCGTCGGTGGTGCGGACCAGGAAAGGGGCCCAGAAGGTGCCTAGGGTTAGGTTGTGCTTGGGGAGGTACCACCGCTTGAAGTTGTAGTCCGTCGTGTACCGGAGAGATATGTCCTCCGGTTGGTCTACCTAATGATTTTACACATATGAAACGCGGTAAGATCAAAGATGAAATTACAACATAACTTAAAAGTCAACCTTACTACAGAATTTCGTATATATAAGTTATGATCGATATGAATACACTCATCACCATCTAGGCAAGTATTTTTCCTAGGGTATAGTCGAAAAATTCATTATGACATTCCCGAAAATATAATAAGTCCTTGTTCTGTTCGCTCTTGCGTCGCTTTTAGAGCAATAATTAGGAGAAAGGGAGTCGTGGGCATAAGATTTTCTGCTCTTAAATTTCCATTAAAAGTAAGAAAAGGTCATTCTAAGAACAGCTCATATTGACTTAGCGCAGTTCTCTGCCCACGACTCAAACACTGCAAGCAATCGGTCAAATCGACGTAGTTTGAGTATAGTCACATGATAAACAAGGTCGATCGTAAGTAGTTTCTCATGTTTTGAATAGAGGAAGTGATTAGCTCGTGCCGATTAGAATAATCTAGTCAACCGTAACTGGATCGAGCACTTACGCTGGACAAGAGGCACAGCAGGGACTGCATGTGGTTCCTCCCGAGAGAGTCGCCGACGAAAGCGATCGACTTCCCCCGTGCCATCTCAGCGAACTCGGCAGCGTTGAACGGTGGGAGCTCGCACCCGTCCGGCTCCCACCGCCACTTCAGGAACTCCATGTCGGGCCTCCCAAACTTCATGCAGTTCTGCTGGTCGCTTATTGCATAGCAAGTCTCGTTGGTGTAGTATGTCGGCACGTCCGGGCGGTACACCCATTTCCCCATGAACACGTCGCATTTCTTCTCCCTCACCACCGGCACTGCCACCGCTGCCACTGCCGCCCCCAATACTGTGTCCTCGGGGCTGTCGTTCTCGTCCTCCATCAACCGTGCCGGAGGATAATCTTGAGGCTGGACGGGCGAGCTCACAACGAGGAGCCATAGAGGGATCGCGGCAAGAAGAATCACGGCTGGAACGATCACTGCCGCCCTCCTGAAGTTGACACCTGTGCTGTGCTGCGGCGCGTTCCTATCATCGTGATGCTCTGAGAGCGGGACCTTCATGGCGGATAAGGGGTGTGTGTACGGTGTTCGTGCAAGTGCGAGCGAGCGAGAGAGAGAGAGAGAGAGAGAGACTCTTCTAGGCGTGCATGAAAGGTACGTCGAAAAATATGAGGTCGGCGTTTAGGACTTCGTATTTGGAATCAAAGCATTTAAAAATATTTTTAGTCGTTTCGAAGCCACTGCTTCTTTTGTCGTTTGTGTCGTGTTCTTTTTTCCGTGTCTTTCTTTAAGCCCCCGTTAGGTTGAAGCACCAACGGCAATGGTGAGAGCGCATGACATACGTCTCAAGAAGCGAAGTTCACAGGGATTATATTACAAAAGATATAGAGAAAATAACACAAATAATTCTAAACTTTGATTAAATGTGTAATGTGATATCTAACTTTTAGTTTAATATGTAATGTAGTTTCTGAACTTTTTATTTGTTCAGTATAGTCCCTAAATTTTTGTTACATATTCAATGTAGTGTTTGAACTATGTAAAAATATTCATTATGAAAATTCTAGTATGAACACCTAGAGGGAGTGAATAGGTGTAAAAATAGATTCTGCAAAATACAGTGAAAACCTTTACTTCAAACCTGAGTCTGAATAACAACAGACTTTTGAAACTGAGTCTAAAGAGCAGCAGATTTTGAGCAAGATCAGACTTTAACAGTTAAATAGAACTACGAACAAAATAAAGAGATTCTTAATGTTTATAGTGGTTCGGTTTAGATCAAGTCTACATCCACTCTCCCACGCTAACAGCCTTCTTGGCTGGATTCCACTATCCAATCAACAAGAGATTAAAACTTTGAGTGCAAATACTTAGTAGTAGATCACACTATCTCACTAAGTCACTCTTTTGGTATTTTTCTCACAATCACAAACGTTTAAGCTCATAAGAGACAAGTGTATGATCGAAGGTCGCTTGGACTTTGGAATTATAAATTCTACACTCCGTCTCTTACTTGTTCATCGGTCCTTGATCTCCTTAAATACTTATC
Source organism: Eucalyptus grandis (assembly GCF_016545825.1). Classification (NCBI taxonomy): domain Eukaryota; kingdom Viridiplantae; phylum Streptophyta; class Magnoliopsida; order Myrtales; family Myrtaceae; genus Eucalyptus; species Eucalyptus grandis. The sequence continues at coordinate 34,411,466 of NC_052620.1, read as the reverse complement.
CACTTCCAAACTAGCCGTTGGATAGTATCTTGAAGATCGTCTTCCAATCTACTCGTTGGACAGATTTGTATCTAGAAGATTTGGTAACTGTTGAGTGACAAAAGTAGAATCCCAAATTGATTCCGATCGCCCATACAAACAAAATCTTGGTTTCCATAAGTAGAGCTTCTTCGTATAGAAAATTCTTGTCTTCAAAATCCAATTGTTAATCAATTAGATTGAGTCAATCAAATCAATTTTGACGTGGAATCTAAACCAGATCACTAGCCGTTATATGATTGGGGCTTGTGTTACGTTCTGTCGAATCTGGATGTAAAGTCTAAATGCAATAGACTTTACAATCTGAGTCTGAGTGCAATAAACTTTATAATCTGGGTCTGAACATATTATGCTTCTGAACGGATTTAGCTTTAAGGTCTGAACACAGTATGAATAAGTTCAGTTTCAGCATAGAGTCTATCTTCTGGTTTAGCTTCAGCATAGAGTCTGTCTTCCGGGTTCGAAAGATATATACCGTCTTCCGGTTCTTCATTCACGTTCATTCTGGAATTTGTCAAAGTGAGCAAACTTCTGATGTAGAACATACTTTGACACTAAAGTCTGGTAGTCTTCAGACTTTAACACAGAAGTTTGGAAATCTTCAAAATATACTTTGGACATGTGTTACGTTTAGTCTTCTAGCCGTCTTCAGACTTTAACAATATCCTTTACATGTTCTATCATCTGCATGGTCTATTACTTAACCATTAAACATGTTATTAGTCTTTGATTTATTTTGTCATCTTCAAAGCATTATAAGGGATTTCCCTAACAATCTCCCCCTTTTTGATAATGACAAAACAATCTCTGAATATGCAGATTTGTAAACACACTTTTAAAAATATTAATTTAAATCAAAGAATATTAGAATATAGCAAATAGATTGAGCATAATAATATATAGAAAAATAATCGCAGCTCAATAGTATACAATAAATAATATCAACCAATCAATACATATGCATATTCATATCTTCTCCCCCTTTTTGTCATAATCAAAAAGCGATAATAATGGAAAAAGTATCACGTAGAGAATGATAACAAATATCTTGCATGAAACACAATTTCCAAAAAATCAGCTTTTATAAAGTAAATATAATATTAAAAATATGCAATATAGCTCACTTCGATAATATATATCAGCAAATATCCAATAAAAATTACGGATGCATTATAAAATTCACTTGATCTTTTTGTCATAATAAAATGATAATATCAATAAAAGATTTGTTAATGACAAAAGGAAATAAAAGATGCACTAACCGGATTTTGTAGAACTAATTCTGACATATTTACCTTTCTTTCCATCTATAATAAGATCACGATCAATCCAAAAAGATTTTTCCATAATTGATCAATGCTCCCCCTCAATTTGTTGCATTTTTGAGATGATTACGATTCTTTCCTTTCTCTTGGATTCGCTTTCTCCCTTATCATCATGACAATATTTGCAAATAGCACTAATTGTGACTTGTGCACGTTGAACAAAATATTTTTTCTTTGTAGCAACAACATCCGCCATGATCATTTGCTTTTTGAAATTTGAGGCAGAAATTTATTTTCTTCTAGCTCATCTCGAATTCAACCTGCATTAACTTAACAAACTTTTTGCACAAATAAGCTGTAATAATATTAACATAATATATAATGCACTTTCTTTAATTAAAAAAATTGAATAGCATATATAAAATTATCAATTATTAAAATTCAGAACTACTCAACCTTTTGTACGACGCATAAGGGATTTCCTCAATAAGCAAAAATTTTGCACAAGGAATATAATTTTTGAACCTCCAGAAGATAGTATAGAATCTTCTCAATTTTCTGATCAAGCTTTCCAAAATCCATATGGAAGATTCTATTGTCACCTGCAACTTCTTGTATAATAGATAATAATCTTTGCAAAAAAGTCACGTAATGTGACATCCTGAAATTCGACCCCCGTTTCGATAAAGTGAAATGGGCATTTTCGTCGACGCGCCTTTTATGGCCCTTTTTCCTTTCCGATCACTCACGAGTTAACTAACTTATTGGGTAAAGCCGTTAAGGGATGTATCAGCTGTAAAATCCCTAAAAGCTACCTAATTGTTGGATTTGGCTAAAATCACGTCCGATCGATTTTTAACCACGAAATTGAACTTGATTTCGGGAATCGAATTTTAAGCGCGTCATAATTCTTATTTTTAGGATCCTGTCTCATTGGCCGTCAATTTATTGACGAATCCGAAATTTCAAGAAAGAAATTATCGGAAGAAAAATTGAAGATCTGAAAGGGATTAAAAAGGGAAGAGAAAAGAAAATAAAATAAGAATAAGTGTTATTTTTATTTTATAATTCTCTCTCTCCCTCTCTCTTCTTTCCTCTCTTTTTCTCTCTTTTCTTTCTCTCTCCTCTCTCCTCTCCCCTCCCCCTCGTGCGAATTCCCACCGCCCACCTTTCTCTCTCTCTTTTTCTTTTGACTAGTCAATGTCTATCTCTCTCTCTCTCTCTCTCATTCTTCTTCTTCTTCCTTCTTCCGCACGCTCGAGCAAGCAAAACCAGAAAGCAAAAGCTCGAGCGGAAGTCGCGAGCGCACGAAGTCAGCAGCTCGTCGCCCGCACCGCACGCCCGCACCGCACGCCCGCGCACGCCCATGCGCCCGCAGCTCACCCCGTGCGCCGCCTACCTTCTCCTCCGTCCAGACGCCCCTTCTCCCGAGCGAAATCGCCTCTGCCAGCCCCGTTCCGCCCCTGTCCGGCCGCCGATTGAAGCCGCCGGACCTCCACCGGTCCTCCCCGGAGCACCACCCGCTCTCCCGAAGCCTTCTCCGCCCCTAACCATCTCTGTTTTCCCCTGTTTCGCAGCCAACCAGCAACCCACGAAATGGGTTTCCAGCTGGTTCGGGCCCGCTTTTGGGCCGTTTCCGGGCCCCGGATCCGCGAGTCGCTTTGGGAAGTTTCGTTCCTCGCGTCGCTGTCGTCGGATTGATCCGATTTGCGTGCGATTTGGTGAGTAATCTCACTAATCCAGGATTAGTTGGCTAATCATGCTTAAGGTTGGTTTAGTTTTAATTAATTATGTTTAGGTTGTTAGATTAGAATAAATTAGCAATTATTAGTCAATTGTGATGTGATTTAGATAAATTGATTGCGCAATTAACAAGTAGACATGGTCTACTATTTATTGAAGTATCTCGGAAATTTTCCGACCCCTAATTGGGCTTCAATTTGGCGATTCGGGCCTAAGTGTGATTTTTGGCATTTAAATATTATTTTTCGGAATTAAATTAATTAATTAATTATTTTCCGAAAATTCAACTGAGATGGTCCGGAACCGGAATTTTATGCTGATGACTGTGGTGAAGTCCGTTTATTTAATTGGGCTTTATTTTGTGCTAAATTGAATTTTTAATATTAATTATTTAATTTTCGAAATTAATAAATTAAATAATTATTTTTCGGAAATTAAGATTTTGATGGCCGACGACCGAAATCTCGTGCTGATCGTCATGGCGCAGTCCGTTTATTTATTTGAGCTCCACGTTGTATGGAATTAAATAAATTGTGATATTTTAGAGATTTACTCTAAATTGATTGGAATTGATTGAGACTGAATTATGGATTGGTAAATGGCGTGGTTAAATTCTGCAATTGAGTGTTAAATTATGCAAATTAAGTGCTGATTGGATTCTTGGTATTTAATTCCAAAATTTGTGGATTTTGATATTTATTCGAAAAAATCCCGGTGTCGGGTTTTAACACCGAAAATGGATATTTAGTACTATATCAAATAGTGGGGTTTGAAAAAGACAGGTATCAGTCTTCTGGTTCGAATTGACCGTGTACCCACAAACGACTATTTTCAGAATATTTTTAATATGAAGGAAATAGGCTAGGATCACTATTTTAATGGAGGCATTTGAGTGCAATGCACAGGGTCCTGGGCCGAGATTGAGTGGTCGTGTGTTGGTTAAGAGAACCAGTCTCGAGCAATTATGCCGGACGTTACTAAATCCCTTTTCGGGTTACCCATGCATTAGGGTAGCGGGTCGCAGAGATTCGGGACCTACGCCCCCTTCGGGAAGCCGTCTAATTGAGAGACGTTGCCGTGCTCACGGGGGAGACGACGCCTGGCAATGCCAGAAGACCGCCAATAGAGTTGGCCGTACCCTTGAGGGGTGTAATTAACAATTGGAACGCATGATAGTTGAGTTTGATGCACCGGATTATGAGACAAAATTGTGTGACATGGTATGGGACGTGTCATAACGATTTGGCCTTATAATCTGGACCCTTGTGATTTATTGAGTTGAGTGATGCGTTTCAATTGCTGGATGTATCGATTCTATACATAAGGTATGCAAATTGTACCGACTTTTGCAGGTGGAATCTGAGGCCAAGGTAAGTCATCTGCCCTATGCGTGTTTAGGCAGCCTATAGTATAATGGTTTACTAATCGGGCTTAGTGGGGTAGAACTCGCTGAGACGTAGTCTCATCCCAGTTTGGGGAAAACATTTCAGGACTCCGTTGAGGAGCTGAGGAGGAAGAGTTTGAGAAGGAGAACTCGAAGGCAAACTTGAGGAAAATGATTTTTGGAAGAAGAAGATAATTCCGAAGGGGGTTTTGAGTACGACCCGGATGGATTGAGATCCCATCTTCTTTTGTGAACTTCAATTGATGTGAATAGAGTTTAGAGTAAAAAGTTGTGAAGTTCTTTAATTTGTGTTTTGTATAAAAGTTTGGTTATAAGTTTCAATATGAGAAATATGGCCCTGCTTTTCTATCCTATTGTTTTATTGTCTGGGGATTTTAACTGCTTCCGCATGTGCTTAAATAATGAAAGGGTCGGCGATACATAGTCCTGGGATATCGCATTATAAAATCGACCAAGAGTAGAAGGATGTGTGCGTGTCCGAGGATCGGGGCGTGACACGTAATATCTTCATTTGATTTGCGGATCAAACTTGCTAAATATAATATATCTTCTAAGAATATAGCAAGAATATCCATGAATATGCAGTAATATCTTTCGAGATCAAAGAGATTTCCTTGAGCATAAATCTCAGATATATATTATTGATGCATTTTGCAAAAGGAAAATAGATATTTCTATCACGTGCCAAAATTGCAAACCTTATATTTATGAAAAAAGATATTTGCAATATAATAAATAATCATCCAAAATCATGATAAATGCACGTAGAAATTTGCAAGGCAGGATGATAAAAAATATTCTCATACCCATGGTATATGTTTGAAATATACCATTAAAAAAAAATCATTACCAATCTTCGCAGGAGATATTTTTCAGATCGTATCAAAATCTGCGTAGATTCACGATCGTTCTTCCCTTATAAAATTTCCTGCAATCAACTCATTTCCTTTTTGGTATCCATCAATTTGGATCCTTCCATTACGTTAGAGTAAATTGTGAAATCTCCTTAATCAAATATTCTTTCTTAATTCATCATAACAAAGTATTCAAAGAAAGAATATTATGCACAATGATATTTTAAAAAATAAATTCTCACTTAGTCATAGTACGATAAAAACATAGAGAATAAAATCCTTGAGTATCTAGGAATATTTTGCATAATTGATATCACGTAGAATCAGATTTTTACTTTGCAAAATATGACAATTTGAGAACATAAAATCAAACCAAATAAACTCAATTGTCTCTAAGCAAGATATCAAAAATAATTACATGATTCTTTTTTCAAATCATAGAATACGGTCATAATAAAATCTCAATCAACCAAGGATATATCGAATATCAAGTATAATGAGAAATTTTAAATTGTGTACTCAAACCAAATTGAGAATAAAAAATTATACATTCCTTACCAAACTCTCATTCTTCTATTCTTTTATTACCTGCAAAAATAAATCATCCTTTCTTTGGTACCCATGTTTTCTTGGGTCCATGAGAGTTAGTAGAGTATGTTGTTTTTATCCAATTTTTCTTGATAGGTCTCCAGACTTTAGGACATTTTTTTCAAAGTGTTCTGAATCTCCACAATTTGAACACTTGACGTCATTTCCACTAACAGGTTTTACAAACACTTTTTGAAAATGATTTTTGTAAAATGCCTTTGGAGGTCTTTGTCTAAGTCTTTCCTTGACTTTAGGAAAATCAATTAGAGAATCACTTTCCTTATTGAAACCAAGTCTTGACTTATTATAGTAAGGAATTTGTATGGAAAGGATATGCTCTAATGTTTTTGATCCATTTGAAAATCTTGTCGAAATATTTAAAAATTATTTCTTTAAAGAATCATTTTCTTTGACAAGTAAATCTCGACTTTCTTTTGTTTGTATAAAATATTTTTGCAAAATTTCAAATTTTTCATTTTGAGAAAGATCCTGTTGCCTAAGCCGATAATTCTCCTTTTTAAGTTCGAAGATCCTTTTAAGAGAAGATTTGAGATTTAAGCAAAGCTCATTTATATATTTTGAAACTTTGATAAGAATTGCTGAATGACTTACCTCGATTTCCTCATCAAATTCTAAGTCTGTGTCTGAGTCAGACTCTGATTTTGAATCTGTGTCTGAGTCAAACTCAGATTCTGAATGTGCCATCAAGTATATATTTCCTTGTTCATCATCTTCTTTATTCTTCTTTTTGGCCATTCTGCTTGTATTGTCTTCTTTCACTAAATTTCATTCCTTCTCTACTCAGCTTTTTGAATTTCTTGATCATAAAAGCAAGTTCTTTGTCGTCCATATCATTTTCTGAGTCTGTTTCATCAAAAACAATGTTAGATACTAAAGCAATGGACTTCTTACCTTCGGGATCTTCATCGTTGATTTGTTCCACTTCATAGGATTGAAGAGTGCCAATCAATTCATCAACGGAGAGTGGCATAATCCTCCGAGTCTCCCAGATTGAAGTCTTGACATGGTTCCAATCTTTTGAGAGACCTCACAAGAGTTTGTTGACCTTTAATGGGGAAGAAATTAGCTGACCTTGATACGTCAAACCATTTACAATTTCTGTAAAACGGCTAACCATATCTCCAATTGACTCTCCTTGCTTCATCTTGAAGGATTCATATTGGCCGAGCATGAAGTTTACTTTTGTCTCTTTTACACGATCGGTCCCTTCATATGTAACATGAAGTCTATCCCAAACTTCTTTTGCTGTTTCACATGAAGAGATTCTATTATATTCAGTAGGAGACAAGGCACAATATAAAGAATAAATAGCTTTTGCATCAAGCGCTTCTCCTTTGGACATCTCCATTCGAGACATAGGAGCGGGGGATTTGGTTTCTTTTTCTTTGTCATTCTTATTTGATGTAGACACAGCAGTGGGATTGATTCCTTTTTCCACAACATCCCATTGCAAGGGATCTCTGGATTTTAGGAATGCCTTCATTTTGTTCTTCCACACGTATTATTTTCCATCAAAATATGGTGGCTTTGTGTTGCTTTGTCCCTCCATAAGTTCTGGTGCCAAGATACTAGCAATAGAAGATCTTTAGCTCAAAAGTAAAAATACTTTTATAAAATGAACACTTGGCTCTGATACCAATTGAAAATGCTAGTATGAACACCTAGAGGGGGGGTGAATAGGTGTAAAAACAGATTCTATAAAATGTAATGAAAACCTTTACTTTTAACATGAGTCTGAATAACAACAGACTTTTGAAACTGAGTCTGAAGAGCAATAGATTTTGAGTGAGATCAAACTTTAGCAGTTAAATAGAACTACGAACAAAATAAAGAGATTCAGAGAAGAGAATAAGAACACAAGGTTTATAGTGGTTCGGCTTAGATCAAGTCTACGTACACTCTCCCACGCTAACAACCTTCTTGGCTGGATTCCACTATGCAATCAACAAGAGATTACAACTTTGAGTGCAAACACTTAGTAGTAGATCACACTATCTCACTAAGTCACTCTTTTGGTATTTCTCTCACGATCACAAACGTTTAAGCTCACAAAAGACAAGTGTATGATTGAAGGTCGCTCAAACTTTGGAATTATAAATTTTAGGCTCCGTCTCTTACTTGCTCATCGGTCTTTGATCTCCTTAAATACTCCTCCACTTCTAAACTAGCAGTTGGACAGCATCTTGAGGATTGTCTTTTAATCTACCTCGGTGGACAGATCTACATCTAGAAGATTTGGTAGCCGTTGAGTGACAAAAGTAGAATCCCAAATTGATTCCGATCGTCCATACAAACAGAATCTTGGTTTCCATAAGTAGAGCTTCTTCGTATAGAAAGTTATTGTCTTCAAGATCCAATTGTCAATCAATTAGATTAAGTCAATCAAATCAATCTTGATGTGGAATCCAAACCAGATTACTAGCCGTTATATGATTGGGGCTTGTGTTACATTCTATCGAATCTAGATGTAAAGTCTGAATGCAATAGACTTTACAATTTGAGTCTGAGTGCAATAGACTTTATAATCTAGGTCTGAACATATTCTGCTTCTGAACGGATTTAGCTTTAAGGTCTGAACACAGTCTGAATAAGTTCAGCTTTAGCAAAGAGTCTGTCTTCTGGTTCAGCTTCAGCATAGAGTATGTCTTCTGGTTCAGCTTCAGCATAAAGTCTGTCTTCTAGTTCTTCATTCACGTTCAGTCTGGAATTTGTCAGAGTGAGCAGACTTCTAATGTAGAATATACTTTGACACTAAAGTCTGGCAGTCTTCAGATTTTGACACAGAAGTTTGGAAATCTTCAAAATATACTTTGGACATATGTTACGTTCAGTCTTCTAGCCGTCTTCAGACTTTAACAATATCATTTACATGTTCTATTATCTGCATGGTCTATTACTTAACCATTAAACATGTCAGTAGCATTTGATTTATTTTGTCATCTTCAAAACATCATAAGGGATTTCCCTAACACATTATAGCCCTTTTTATCAATTCAAGATTATGGACAAAATTGAATATTATCATATACTCTAAGAAATAAATTGAATATGCACCAAAAGTTCGGGAATTACATTGAACAAATTCAAAATTTAGAGATCACATAGCACATTAAGCTAAAATTCATTGACAACATTACACATTAAGCCAAAATTTAAAGATTATTTGTGTCATTTTCCAAAGATATAAGATTTGTATCACAAAAGATATGCGTATGAACATATTAGAAAACAATACGTTAGCATATCTAATCACTCGCCAAAGTTCGACGTGGGTTGATTAGAATAAGAGATTTCCTTTTTATATATCATGAAAATTGGACTTTAGCCATAAAATGTGATGTAACAGCTCGATGCGTCTAGACATAAACTCCAGCGTTGTGCACGAATTAAATAGGAGAATGAGAGGAGGCTAAGACAAAAGCCAATAATTCATGAATAAATTAAAGGCAAGTGGAGTAATGCCAATATGCCATTTTCTCTTCTGGTGAGACATCGCTGCACACCAATTGAATAGCAAGAATGGCAACGTCCAGGGGCTTATCGTTTCTTGTTAGAGAAAGAGATTAGTAGCTCGTCGTTGTTCGCGTGGGGAATATAAAGTTAGGTTAGAACGGTACGTCATTGTCTTTATTGCATTCTTTTATGGGTTCCAAATCTACTTTCATAAATAGTAAGTTGCGTTGATCGATCCTTTTTTTTTTTTTTTTTTTGTGTATTTGATCTCAATGTGTTTAGCTTTATATATGGAAAATTATGTCATCATGTTTTGTTTTATATTTTTTTCTAATGGTCTAATTTCCCAAAACACCCAAAACTTTAGATGTAACTCCAATTCTATCATGAACTTTTTTTGTCTCATAAAAAATACTCAACTTTCACTCGTCTAAAAACTGCCAAAAATTTACTCAAAATTATTGATATCAAAATCAGGTAGAGGTTCATTATCGGAGCCGGTGTTTTCACCAAACAACCTCACCTTGAAAGGAACAACAGCAACCTCCTAATGTTGATGATATCAAAAAAATCAGTGGTGATATTTGGATACTTGATCAGATTTAAGACTAAAGTGAAAATTAGGAATTCTTTATGGGACAAAAAAATTCAGGATAAAAACCTAAAGTTGAGCGTTTTTCAAAGGAATGAGCCCTTTTCCTAATTGATTTCCCATGTCAACCGCTACATATGTACGACTAAAAATAAAGTTGATTTTACTTCTCCTAAACGTTAACGTTTTTGTCAAAGTTCTCTCGTTAATGAAATGCATCGATTGGTGGATCCAAGTTTAGATTAATGTGTATGGATTAAAGAAATGTTGTTCACACTAACCACCATCCTTTCTTGAATTGGAAGGTAGACTTTTCGAGCACGTGGGGAAAAATAAGGGGAAACAATGATGATGATTACAACCTCTCGTTCGTCGCTGCGTGCTTGCTTCCTTAACTGGCATTTCTACTAATACGACAAAAAAGATAATTATATGAGGAAGGTGTTAACTTAAAATTTAATCTTATTAAATATGCTTTGTAAACTTAAAATTTACTATTTGAGGTAAATGGTTTTATTAAAATGCGTAGTTTTTTTTTTTTTTTTTTTTTTTTTTGTTTACTACTAGTCGAGCCTTGTGATCGATCGTGGTAGAGAGCCTTGGACGTTTGGATCGATCCATGCACCATGCGAATGTTGATCCATGCATCATCCGGATCGATCTCGGTCGACCCATGCACCGTGTTGATTGATCATGCATCGATCCTTGCATCGCGCGGATCGATCGTGGATCGATCCCGGTCGAGCAAGGATCAATCATGGTCGAGGGCCTCGGTCGTGGGGATTGATCCTTGGATCGTGCGGATCGATCATGGATCGAGGGCCTCGACTGTGTGGATCGATCCATGCATTGTGCAGATCGATCCCGATCAAGTGGGATCGGTCCCTGCACTGTGCGGATCGATTGTGGATCGATCCCTGGTCGGGTGGGATCAGTTCCTGCACCGTGCAGATTGACCTTGCATCGTGCGGATTGATCCATGCATCGTCTAGATGGATCCCGGTCGACCCATGCACCGTGCAAGGATCGATCGTGGATCGATCCCGGTCGATCCATATCAATCGTGGTTGAGGGCCTTGGCCATGTGGATGGCTTAATCTTTGAGACAAGCATATAACTATCGTGTGGTCGGGCACGATCGATCGTGGATCGATCCCGGTCGAGTAATGATCGATCATGGTCGGGGGCCTTGGCTGCGAGGATCGATCGTGGATCAACCCTTGCACCGTGCAGATCGATCTTGGGTTGATCCCCGGTCGAGCGGGATCGATCCCTGCACCGTGCGAATTGACCTTGCATCGACCGGATCAATCCATGCACTGTGCGGATTGATCGTGGATCGATCCCCGGTCGATCCCGGTCAAGCGGGATCAATCCCTGCACCATGCGAATTGATCGCGATCAAGCAGGATCAGTCCCTGCACCGTGCGGATCGACCTTGCATCGTGCGGATTGATCCTGGTCGAGCGAGATCGATCGTGGTCGAGGGCCTCGGCCGTGTGGATTGATCCATGCACCGTCCGGATCAATCATGGATCGATCGTGGTCGAGGGCCTCAACCATGTGGATCGATCCATGCACCGTCCGGATCGATCATGGATCGAACCCGGTCGAGTGAGATCAATCGTGGTCGAGGGCCTCGGTCATGTGGATCGATCCATGCACCGTCCGGATCGATCATGGATCGATCCATGCACCATGCGGATCGATTCCGGTTGAGCGGGATCGATCGTGGTTGAGGGCCTCGGCCATGTGGATCGATCCATGCACCATGCAGATTGATCCCGGTCAAGTGAGATCGGTCCCTGCACCGTGCGGATCGATCATGGATTGATCTCGGTCGAGCGGGATCGATCTTGGTCAAGGGCCTCGGCGGTGCATGGTCCTGGTGGAGGGCCTCGGCCGTGTGGATCGATCCATGCACCGTGCGGATCGATCCCGATCGAGCGGGATCGATCGTGGTCGAGGGCCTTGGTCGTGTGGATCGATCCATGCACCGTGCGGATCGATCCCGATCGAGGGCCTCGGCCGTGTGGATCGATCCATGCACCGTTCAGATCGATCATGGATCGGTCCCGATCGAGTGGGATCAATCCCTGCACCATGCGGATCGATCATGGATGGATCCCGCTCGATCGGGATCGATCGTGGTCGAGAGCCTCGGCCGTGTGGATCGATCCATGCACCGTGCGGATCGATCGGTGCATGGATTGGTCCCGGTGGAGCGAGATCGATCCTGCTCGATCGGGATCAATCGTGGTCGAGGGCCTCGGCCGTGTGGATCGATCCATGCACCGTGCGGATTGATTATGGATCGGTCCCGGTCGAGTGAGATCGATCCTTGCACCATACAGATCGATCGTGGATCGATCCTGCTCGATCGGGATCGATCGTGGTCGAGGGCCTCGGCCGTGTGGATCGATCCATGCACCGTGTGGATCGATTGGTGCATGGATCGATCATGGATCGGTCCCGGTCGAGCGGGATCTATCCCTGCACCATGCGGATCGATCCGAGATCGATCGGGGCCGACCGACCATGGTCCGGTTGCAACTTCACTGATCATTTCTTGTCCAATTGAATCCATTCTTCTTCCTAAATTTTGTTTGTGTCATAAAATAGCCTCCCCAATGGTTTTCCCACGTCCCAACTTTTTTTTTTTTTTTTTCTAATTTTCCGAATTTTCTCAATTTTTTAAATACCAAAAACTTTCTAAGGTTTCGATGCTCTCTACCGTGCACGATCAAATCTTCAGGAAGTGATTTATCTCAAGTTTTTGACGGGTCTATTTTTTATGGGATTAAAAAGGGAATGCGGCATTTACCTGGAGAAAATCGACAGACTTAGGATGAGGACAAGGACGGTGTGAATGGAGTTGGCGAGTTGGTATCGATTTTTTTTTTTTTTTTTTTGTCTTCTCGAGTGGGGGGTGGGGTTGGGAAGGGATTGGATTGGAAGTGAAGTTGGGGAAGGCAAAATTTAAAGTGCGGTTGGGGGAATGTGGATGTGAGAGGCAAGGATCAAGGCGGGCAGAGGGGGACACAACTCCTAGAATTCTTCAAAGGCAAGGAAAGGGAGAGAGAATGGGGTTCGTTTTTTGGAAGGTCTTAGCGAACGTGATGCCATGGAAGCTGGTGAGGAAAATTGATAAAAAAATTAGGGTAGGATAGGATATACGGACAAGAGAGGAAAGAGCCTTGAAGGACCTGCTGAAACTTGATGCCTAGGATAAAGGAAAAATCGTTGAGGATGTCCAGACTCCTATCCTTAGTATATTCTTTCACTTCCCTTTAAGAGGAAAAGGGGCGAATCGTGCAATTCAGCTCAGCAAGGAAACAGTCGACTGAAGAGCAAAACTTGAGTAACTAGTGTTGCCAAATTTGAGGATCACATGGGTCATAGAATTATGGTGGTGAGTTATCTATGTACATCTTACTAATATATACAAATGTATTTATCGCGTGAAATTCTGTTGCACGTGAAATGTTGTGTGCTTTACTAGTGTACGAGTGAAAGGGAAAAGGGTTTGATTTTCCCCCATCATCCTTACCAGGCACTCTTCTTTTGACCCGAAGGGAAACTCTGACTTTTTTACTTCATAACACGAGACAAGAACTTCCAACTGTTGATAGGACTAGGTCGGCCACCATCATGTTCCGATCCAATAGCCGCCAGTGTCGGCTGGGGCGTCCATTGGTTTAAGGATCCTGGCGTCAGCGGTATTCAGCAGTCTGAATGTCTAAACCCCCTCTCAATTCCCTCCCTCTCGGCCGCCCTGAACTCCTCTACTTGGATCAAGTAGAACTCGGATTCGTGTCCCTTGAGCTTTGTTCTGTTAAACTGATAATCATTAGTCTCTCTGCAAATGAGTGTGCTAGCCAGAAAGAGCATTTACACCAGTCAGGAAGGCATGGCAATGACTGCATTTGACTCCTCCCTACCGGATCCCCGACAAACACTGATCGATTTCCCTCAAACCATCTCCAAGAACTGGCCCGCATTAAACTGAGGCAGCTCGCACCCTTCGGGATTCCCACTTCCCTTTAAGAAGTCGGTGTCGGGCTGATCAATGATCAAAGGGCGAGTCACATCAGCGCAGCACGTGCCGTTGGTATTATCGAGCCATTTTCCTCTAAACACATCACATCTCTTTTGTGCTTGCTCTCTTCTTTTCAACTCCAGAGATCGTTGGATATGAGGAAGCGAGCTGATGACGACAGAGGGATGGCGGCAAGGAGAACCAGTGTGAGATGAGCAACAGCGCCTTCTCGGTGCTGACGTTGGTGCTCTGTGGTGGGATTTTCACCCAATGAAGCTCAGAGATTGGGAACTTCACGTTCACCACTGAGCGAGGCAAACGTTTAGTACTAGAAATTAACTACTCCTGCATAGGGACGCTGCCATTACTACAATCAGTTGTTAGGACTAGATTTTGCATCGCATAGGGTAGAATTCGGTCGGTACCTTCAAAGTCTCTCTTGCAGTTATGATTAAGACGTCGATCATATACCACATGCGCAACCACAGCATCCATTACCAGGCTCATTCAATTTAGCCATGGCGAGGCAGCGTTTGTTGAAAAAAGTCAGTTAGCACGCAACTTAATCTTCAGATTGATTCAGTCAAATGCACGTACCGAGGCTCCTCGTCAAGTATCACACGACAGACCGTGCGGTTTGTTCTATTTCAAGCAATGGCTTTTCCATGAACCAAACTGTTTAATTCAAATAAGATGAATGCAGAACAATAGGTTTGGATAAATTCTGCTACGTCTAGAATGACCAATCTGCGGTTTTCGCTCGTCGCGCACTCTTCTGCGTCTGCCCATGAAGAGATCCTTGACTCTCCGACCACATAATGTGAAACAAGAACTCGTTCCACAAGTCGATAGGACCCGGCATGCACCAGTGCACGCAATCGGCCATCGTCTCGTTCCTCAGCGCCAAATGCCCAAAACGGTTGGGGTGCCCGTCGGGTCTCTGGATCATCGCCTCGGTGGTGTCCAGCAACCTAAACGTCAGGCCCTCTTGATTCCCTCCCTCTGGGCCGCCCTGAACTCCTCCACTTGGGTCAAGTAGAACTCCAGATCTTCCCCCTCGAGCTTGGCCTCTCCACTTGCAAACGGCCTCGTCCTTGCGCAGCTCCCTCCGGTGTTCCACCTGCCGTTCTCAAAGTGCGCAGGAGAGAACGTCCTCAAAAATGTCATGCCCTTATAGGCCTTTCGATTCAGGAGTTCTCTAAAGGCAGCTCGAAAGGCCATCCGGTAACCGTAGAATCTGGTGAGGTCGGTGACGTTGTTCACCTCGCAAGAGCCGCAACCGATGACCTCGCGCTTTTCATAGTACATCAGAGGCCGGAAGAACCACTGGCCTGCCGAGATGACAACGGAGTCGAAGTCTGTGATCTCGGAAGCCCAAGACAGATCGGGCTCGTCCAAGTAGAGGCTCATGATGTTGTTGAAGGAGTGACCATCTGGCTCTGCATCTCTGGACTTCACCAGGAATGGAGCCCAGAAGGTGGCTAGCGTGAACTTGTGAACTGAGAAGTACCACCTCTTGAAGTATGTTGTGTCTATTGAGTATCTGTGAGATATTTCCTCAGGAACTTCCACCTGAAAGATCATCTTTTGAAGCTGAGAACCAACTTCTTTGATGCTGATTTCGGTTTTATAAGCTACTGATTTGTACTTAATTTGCCTCAGCCAATAATTCAAGGCATGATTCTCTCTATGCAGATGAATCCTACAGCCATAAGAGGCCTCAAATGCAGATGCTGCATAAGCTGAGTAATTAAAGACACTGGGACAGCACTTACTTTGGCCAGGAGGCACAGCAGCGACTGCATTTGATTCCTCCCTACTGAATCCCCCACGAATGCGAGCGATTTCCCTCGAGCCATCTCCAAGAACCGGCCCGCGTGGAACTGGGGCAGCTCGCACTCGGGCTTCCACCACCACTTCAGGAACTCGGTGTTGGGTCTCCCAAACTTCAGGCAGTTGTGCTGATCGATGATCAGAGGGCAAGTCACGTTGGTGTAGTACGCGGCATTCGGGTGATGAACCCATTGCCCTTTAAATACATCACACCTCCTCCTGTCCACTAGCTCTATTCCTTTCGAAATGCCATTGCCAATCTCCAGCTCCTGAAATGACGGGGCACCAAGATGCGTGCCGGTGATGAACAAATAAAGGGGGATTGCAGCGAGAAGAACAGTCGTCGAGGCAAGCACCAGCACCTTCTTGGTGCTGCTGGTGTTGCTCTGTGGTGGGATTTTTCCTGAGTGAAGTTCAGAAACTGTGAACTTCATGGTTTTGTGAGGCAAAAGTAAAGCACAAGAAAATCATCCTGCATCTGGATCAGTATATAAATACATGGGGACACTGGCTTTATTACTATTTGTTCAGTCAGGACATCAACTTTTGCATTACATGGTCTGTAACATTTCGTCAGTACCTTTGTCCTCATTTCTTGAATGAATAACAGTTAGTGCCTGCATAAATGGTTGGTTGATTCGGTGGTTGTCGACTATGACCTGATTTGATCTTGGCTTCTTTAACTTCCAGCCACACATCTTCATGGACCGACAGCTTATGATAGGCAATAGGATAATCTGAAAGAAGTCGCTCTCCAAATTTAATTGGCCATCATGCGTGGCCCTCGAGCTCATTATTGATAGTCCTTCACGATGTGCTCGCCCAACCGTCTTATTTCAGTCGTGAGCCACCATTAATGGTCGTTTCGATTCAGTTCATTTGGAAAGAATCCACTGGAAACATCAAAGCTCCCTCAAAAATAGCAAGTAAGAGGGGAATCGGTTGTTGTTACTGACAATGAAAACCTTAGAAAATGCTTAAAAATTAGAAAAACATTTTCCAAATTGTTGATTTTTTCTATACAGTCCCGGATGGATAGACTCTACATTCTTCCTCAACTACTTGAGGCCACTGATTTAGCAGGCTGGTTGGGGTGAGGATGCATAAGGCCTCCAAAAGGGGCTTTGCAAACGATTGGGTTGATGAGCGAGTGAAAAGTCTGTGGAGTGGCTTCGGAGCAAAGGAATGATTCAACTGATTCCGTGAAGAGAAAAAGGGGAAAAAACCATATGCCCGCCGGACCGAGAGGAAAAAAGGGTGTTAATAGCACCACAATTACCCGGCTTTCGCTCGTTATCAAGAATTCTTTCGTTCGATTGAGTGGACAAGTGTCGAGATCCGAGGCAAACCGAGGGGCCATTGGTCTCCATCCGAAACAAAAGGAGAGAGGAAGCTCCTCTCTCTTTGCAATTTACAAAGGTTACCGCAAGTGGACAATTTCGTGGACGACATAAAACAGAGTACGTTCCTTCTCGAGATGTGAAGTAAAGGTGTCGGGTCCCGAGTGCCGATGGGACCAGGCGCAGCTGGCAAAAGCGTCAACACCGACCCCATCGGTTGGATCCCTGCTATTCACGTATCGTCCCCCCTTTATCGTCCACACGAGGCGAACAATGTAGATCCAGTGTGCATCCGTGCTCGACGCCACCACATCAAGCAATCGAAACTTCATCCAGAATCTTTTGCGCGGGTACGTTCCGAAGCACGCAAGCCTCCTTTTTCCGCGACAGCACCCCTCCCGTGATGAGTAGGGGTGAGCATATATAGACGGTTCTAGGGACGCTTGTTTGGGAGTCAGTCCCATCAAATTAAAACTGGGGATTTTCGGTCTAATTCCTGCTTCCAAGTGGAAATCGGACCGCCGAGAATTGCTTTATATATATATTTTATTTCTTAAACAAGTAAAGCATAGACGTAAACTCTAAGTAATTTTGATCAATATTTTTCGGATAGAAAATCTGATGGGATGTGACTTATCAATCGTAACCGAAGTTATGACTTAATTATTTCCTTCCATATATATTCTGTCAAATGGTTAGGAATGAGTCAATATATGCAAAGGTTAGTGGCAATTGATTGGATTTCTTAGCATTTATAAGGAGTTCCAAAGGAAAGTTTTCCAAAATATCTCTTGAAGATTTGGATTTCCTAGAACGTTGGACTTAAGATGAACCGTCTATATATGAGCATATATAGACGGTTCTAGGGACGCTTGTTTGGGAGTCAGTCCCATCAAATTAAAATGGGGATTTTCGGTCTAATTCCTCGCTTCCAAGTGGAAATCGGACCGAGAATTGCTTTATATATATATTTTATTTCTTAAACAAGTAAAGAATAGACGTAAACTCTAAGTAATTTTGATCAATATTTTTCGGATAGAAAATCTGATGGGATGTGACTTATCAATTAGAACCGAAGTTATGACTTAATTATTTCCTTCCATATATATTCTGTCAAATGGTTAGGAATGAGTCAATATACTCGTGCAAAGGTTAGTGGCAATTGATTGGATTTCTTAGCATTTATAAGGAGTTCCAAAGGAAAGTTTTCCAAAATATCTCTTGAAGATTTGGATTTCCTAGAACGTTGGACTTAAGATGAAGCATTTTTTTTTCAAATTGAAGTACTTGACTTGTGAATTCCCAAACTGCTATATGAGCAGCAGAATTGATGAGAAGCTTTATCCTTGACAACCTCAAAGCGATCAAATCTTCTAAGCAAGATCTGGGCCAACAAGTAGATTGGTTGGATAATCCTCCTAGAGATATATCTAATGGTCAACTTAAACAAGGAGGAGCATCAAATGAGGTATTGAAGCTAAAAGGAAAAACACAACATAAGAGAATCAAAGCTTATAATTTGAAAGTTTGAAGAGTGTTTCCGATCAAATACATTCGTCTTTGTGTGCAATATTATGTAATCATTTAGAGGTTGAGAGTGTGTGAGGAGTTATTCACACGAACTTGAGTAATCATTACTCAGATTTTCTAACATCTAATTGATTTTTATAGTAGAATCCAGCCAATAGGTTGTTAGCATGAGAGAGTGGACGTAAGCTTGTTAACGTTAAACCATTATAATCGTTTGTGCGCAATTTTCTATCCCTTACTCTCTTATTTTATTTGTGATGGAGTTAATTGCACACTAATAAGATATGCCAATAGGTTGTTAGCGTTGGAAGACGAAGCAAAATGATGCCGCTAATGCCACCGCCTCCACCGCCGCCACCATCACCGCCTTCGCCTTTGCCGCCGCCGCCTTCTCCGCCGCCACCTCCACTGCCTTCGCCGCCTTCGCCACCACCGCCTCCGCCTCCGCTGCCGCTGCCTCCTTCGCCGATGCTACCTTTGCCACCTCCTCCGCCACCTTTGCCGACACTGCCTTTGACGCCGCCTCTACTGCCGTCACCGCCGCCTTCACCGCTGCCTCATTCGCCTCCGCCGCTGCCGCCTCCTTCGTTGCCGCCTTCGCCTCCGCCACCTCTGACGCCACCTCTGCTGCCGCCGCCTTCGCCTCTGCCACCTCCGCCTCCGCCACCTTCACCAACGCCACCTCCGCCGTCGCTACCGCCGCCGCCTTTGCCTCCACCGTCGCCTCCACCGCCACCGTTGCCGCGAAAGGAGGAAAAGGAGGGGAATCAAAACTAAAGGAGATCCCCATAATTGAATTTTCTATTTGTTTGCTGGTTGGCAGGTTGTTATGCACGTTTAGCAAATATTTCTCTCTTTTTTTGATTGAAGATGACTCGCCAGAGAAAGAGGAGAAAAAGAAGGAAATGGATTATTACAGTGAACTAGGAAAGTCGAACCTGAGGACTGAAAAAAACTCTTGTAAGGTATGATTGGGTTGCTATCAAAACACCAAAAACTGATTGCTCGCGGGCTTCTTTCTCGATCCCGATTCAAAGGGTCTACTATTGATGGGATCTCAAAGGGAACGAGATTTTTATGGGGACGAATTTAATGAAGACTTAGGATGAGGACAAGGACGATTGGAATGGAGCTAGTGAGTCGATATCGATGTTTTTTTGTCTTTTCGAGTGGAAAGAGAGAGTTGGAAAGAGATAGGGTTGGAAGTGAAGTTGGGGAAGGGAATGGGAAGGCAATTTAAATTGCATTTGGGAATGTGAATTTAGAAAGTAGAGGATCAATGCAAGGGAACTCATGGAATTCTTCCAAGGCAAGGAAGGGAGAGAGAGAGAGCTAGTGAATGTGAAGTCATGGAATATGGTGCGGAAGATTGAAAAAGATAGGACATACAAACAAAAGAGGAAAGAGTCTTGAAGGACCTGCTAAACTCAGTTCTTAGGATAAAGGCATGCTAAACTTGATTCCTAGGATAAAGGCAAAGTGATTCAAAAACAAAGATAATGGAATGACTTTTGGATGACATTTGAGAATATCCAAACTTCGAGAAAATATTTAATGGTATGAGCGCATCATTTCATCCACTGACGTGGCGCGCATGTGCCACTCAAATTTTGACACGTGTCCTATGAGTGGGACCTGCTGGAAAATATAAAGGTTTTGTTTCTCGATTGGGTGGCTTGGCTTGGCTCAGCTTGGTGGCAAAAAAAAAGGGGCAAGGTAGTAAATACTAAACTCTTGCTTGAAAGTTTCTTTCTTCTCACTTCAATTTTCAAGTCTTTTTCTCTTTCTCTCTCAAAGAAGAACAACGCTGAACCCAAATGATGCTTCCTTTGTTTTTATTCAAAGCTTTTTCTCTTTCTTTCTTAGAGAAGAAGGACATCAAAACCAAATGATGCTTCCTCTATTTTTCTCCCCGCGTCCCACCTTCTCGGAGCCTTGGTCATTGGCATACTTCTCGTTCTCCTTGATCGGGAGGTTGAAGAACACCTCCCCACCCTTCTTGACACACTCGATTAGGTCATTTGGGATCCCGTGGTTGACAAGGTGCATGATGCCCGAGTCAGGCTCAAAACAAGACCTCAAAACCAACATATCAGACCTATGAAATCACCACAAGCTTGAACACGTCAATTTTGACTTAGAAATAAATTGGTGAAGGTGTTCTTGGATTGGATTTTAATATTATTTGAGGAACCATAAATTAGGTCATCATACATAGTGAATTTTTTGTTGTATTAAAAAGATAACTAGATCTCGAATTCATATGAGACAAAATCCACTATAAGATATGTGTTTTCCCTTGGTAGAGATGATGTAACTTTGAAATCAGCCAAACAAAATTATAGAAGAAATGACAATCCTACTAAACCAAAATTTGACTTGATTGAAACAGATGATCTAATGATGTAATTATAATAGTCATTTTCCAAGCTAATATTTTGGCAAATGCAAAAGAATTGAAATTAGACTCAAGTGCTACTAGGCATATATGCTAAAAACATAATGCTTTATCCTCCTAACCTCTAGTAAGGAAGGAGAAGAAAATATTTATATTGGTGACTGAGTAACTACTCAAGTTCTTGGGAAGAAGAAAAATTTCTCAAACTCATTAAAATTAAGGCTGAGTAGTTGAGAAATTTCATATCGTATGTTTCCTATGGAAATGAAACGACACCTATGTCTAGACACTGTGATTGCCAAAAGGCAATAGCCATTGCAAAGAATGGAACTTTCAATGGTAAAAAGAGATGTTAGGCTAAGACATGATGTTGTAAAATAATTCCTTAAAAAAAAGGATTTATATTGATCGATTATGTTAAGTCAGAATTAATTTTGGCCAATCCTCTGACTATACATCGAGGGGAATGGAATCAAGCCAATTGAAGAAAATCAACAGTGATGGTAACCCAACCTATGTGATTGGCAATCCCATGAATTATGTTCATATGGGTAATAACAAATCATTTGTTGATCTAGTGCACTATTAAAAATTTTGTGTTTATACTTTACCAAAAAAAAAAAATTGTGTTTCTCATAAGATGAAAATAGCGCAAAACTATAAAGAAAAAGAGGTTGAACTAAGCTCTTAATAAAATTCCATAATCATTGCTAGTGGTGTATTAAGCTACAGAATAGACGTGATGGAATCGAGGCTGCTCCTATGAGAATTATTGACGATAATCTCTAAAGTACTTAGGAATAAACTAAGCATGCACATGGCATATTAGCGCAAAACTGCATTTGAACAACAAAGTTTGTGAGAGTGTAATGTGATTGATGAAAATTATAATTCACAAAAAGAAAGTCTTGGTTCATAGAAGTTTCAAACTTCACCAATGATTTTCGTGAATTATATTTCATTTTTCCTATGGCCGGTCCATAGCCTAACAAGCATCAGTTTTGATGCAATAGTCTCCAATAACCCAACATTATTCTATTTTTTCTTTTCAAAATTTTTGAAATATGTGGAGGATTGTTAGATATTTCAATAGTTTTGAAATATTTATTAGAAATTACGACCATAATATTTATAAAAAATTAGATTGTCAATAAAGTCACCAATTTGTAATGGTTTAACAACGGCCCTAACAGACATATAACAGTCGTCTAATGACTTTATAACTTTTGATTTATTACTTCATAAACTCTTCATAATTTAATAATGGTCATCATTTTAATTACCAATTGATTCATGACGGTCTCCTAATGGCTCTCTCTTTCTCTTGTTTAAATATTTTCAAACTACAATCTTTGAAGATGCACTATGTTGTCATATCTTTCCTTTTCTTTTTGCTGGGTTATACACATAACATTGTTCCGTTCTTTCTAATATTCAATATGGAATATAGAAGAAAGTATGTTACATCTTAAGAGGATAGCTGTTGAAGTCTTATGTACCAAGTTTTGTACTACGAGAGACAAAATTATCCTTAAGGACAATGCTTGCATGTCTTCTAATCTTTTGTAATGTATTTACAATAGTTATTACTATTTTTATGTATTCTAATATTTGGATTTCCTAGAACGTTGGACTTAAGATGAAGCATTTTTTTTTCAAATTGAAGTACTTGACTTGTGAATTCCCAAACTGCTATATGAGCAGCAGAATCAATGAGAAGCTTTATCCTTGGCAAGCTCAAAGCGATCAAATCTTCTAAGCAAGATCTGGGCCAACAAGTAGATTGGATGGATAATCCTCCTAGAGATATATCTAATGGTCAGCTTAAACAAGGAGGAGCATCAAATGAGGTATTGAAGCTAAAAGGAAAAACACAACATAAGAGAATCAAAGCTTATAATTTGAAAGTTTGAAGAGTGTTTCCAATCAAATACATTCGTCTTTGTGCGCAATATTATGTAATCACTTAGAGGTTGAGAGTGTGTGAGGAGTTATTCACACGAACTTGAGTAATCATTACTCAGATTTTCTAACCTCTGATTGATTTTTATAGTAGAATCCAACCAGTAGGCTGTTAGCGTGGGAAAGTGAACGTAAGCTTGTCAACGCCAAACCACTATAATCGTTTGTGTGCAATTTTCTATCCCTTACTCTCTTATTTTATTTGTGATAGAGTTAATTGCACACTGATAAGATATGCCCATAACATTTTCTATCACCGGACGTTGTACCTTTGCAATATTAGTTTTAAATTCTTTTAATTTCCGCAATATCACCTATTCACCTCTCTCTAGGTGATAGATCTAGCCATAACACCTTCAACTATGTAAAAATGTTTAAGGCAATCCTCTTATTAATTCAAGATTATGGACAACATTGAACATTTTCATATACTCTAAGGACTAAAATGAACATGTATCAAAAGGCTAGGAACTACATTGAACAAATTATAAGTTCATGGACCACATTGCATATTAAGCCAAATATTCATAGACTCTATGTGTCATTTTCCCAAAAATATATATTTCATATTACAAAAGACGTATGCATGAATATATTATAAAAACCATACGTTGGCATATCTCTAATCACTTACCAAATTTCCCCGTGGACTGATTAGAATAAGAGAGATTTTCTTTTTATATATCGTGAAAATTGGATTTTTAGCTATAGAATATGATGCAACAGCTCGATGCGCCTAGATATTAAATAGGAGAATGAGAGGAGGCTAAGACAAAAGCCAACAATTCATGAATAAATCAAGCAAAGTGAAGTAATGCCAATATGCCATTCTCTCTTCTGGTGAGACATCGCTGTCCACCAACTGAATAGCAAGAATAGCAAAGTCCACGGGGCTTGTCGTTTCTTGCTAGAGATTATTAGCTCGTCGAGGTTGTTCGCGTGGGGAATAAAGAATTTGTTTAGAACGGTACGTCATTGTCTCTATTGAATTCTCTGTTGTGTGTTCGAATTCTACTTTCATAACTAGTAATTATGTTGATCGATCCCTTATATATATATATACTCAATGTGTGTTGAGCTTTACATATGGAATTTTATTTTAAATTTTTTTCCTAATGGTCCAATTACCCAAAACACCTAAAACTTTAGGTTCAATCCCAATTTTACCTAGAACTTTTTCTTTTTTCTTGTAAAAAATCCCTAACTTTCACTCTAGTATCTAATTTGCCCACATGTCAAAAAATCGCCACTAGTTTGCTCAAAATTATCAACATCAAAATCAATTAGAAGTTTATAATCAAAACCTACTTTCATCAAAACCCTCACCTTTTAATTAACAATAGCAACCTTTTCATGTTAATAATATTGAAGAAATTGGTGACAATTTTCGGGAATGGGAGCAGATTTTGGACTAGAGTAAAGTTAGAGAATTTTTTAGGAGACAAAAAAAAAATTTTAAAGCAAAATTAAGACTAAACCTAAGATTAAGAATTTTTAAAGGGAATGAGCCCTTTTCCCTTAAATTGATTTCTCTCATCAATCAAGTACATATGTACGATCAAAAACAAAGTTGACTTGGCATTTTACTCTTTCTCAACGTGAAGTTTAATTTTCAAAGTTCTCCCGTTAATGAAGTCCATTGATTGGTGGATATAAGTTTAGATTAATGTGTATAGATTAAAGAAATGTTGTTCACTCTAACTACTACTCTTTCTTGAATTAATGGCATTCAAGATTAGAAGGTAGACTTTTCTAGCATGTGGGAAAAAATAATAATAATGAGACAACGTCTCATTCATTGTAGCTTCATTGCTTCCTCAGCCGGCATTTTCACTAATACGACAAAAATGATAATTATATAAGGAAGGTGTTAACTTAAAATTTAATCTTATTAAATAAGCTTTTAAAACTTGAAATTTACCATTTGAGGTAAGTGGTTTTATTAAAATGTGTAGTTTTTGTTTTCTTTTTATTTTGGAAGTGACTTGAAAAATATTACTTGCAATTATAGTCAACTTAACAAGTGGCAGAATATTATATTACTCCGTAGCTAAAATTAAGTTATGGTGCAGGCATCCCAATTCAGAAAAAGTCTACATCTCTCCGGTGTTCAATCCCATTTGCTAGCTTCAAAGTTTGAATTGACTTATAATGGCACGGATGGTTATTGAATTATGGTATAATGTACAATGCAATTCTTAAATTTTTAATTTGTTTAATGTGATCTCTCAACTTTAACATAATATGCAATGTGGTTTATAAATTTTTTATTTATTAAATATGATCTGTAGACTTTTGGTACTTATTCAACTTGATCGAAATTCAAAATTCCTTGTCAATCAGCGCAATTCATGCAATTTCCGTCCTCAAAAACCAAATTGATCAAAATTAACTTCAATTGATACAACAAAATATCAATTGATTTAATTAACTACACTCATGATGGCTTAATGCATTCAAATTGACATTAGAATGATGGCACGAACTTTATGTCAAAAATAAATTTAGAGTCAATGATGAAATTGAACCTCAATTTATCAAATTAAATCTTAGTCTAAAATGGATCAACTTGAATTGCATCAATTGAAGCTCATTAGCTTGATTTTCCAAAGTTCAAGAAAGCTAAATCCATCAAATTGGAAAGTTCCCAAGTCAATTAACCAAAATTGACCCCAGATTTGAATTCACCTTGAGAAAACTAGTTGATTAGAGGTACAATATTGTCAATCATGAAGAATCAACTGGAACCCCTTATTAGGGCTAAAAATTGAAATTTTTGCCTCAATATGCCAAACCACAAAATTGGTTGCACGAGTAGATTTAAAATGACATCTAGATCAAATGTCATAAAAGAAGCTAAGTCAAAATATGACTAAAAAGAGAATAATTTTATTTTTTTATTGATTCCAAACCTAAATCCAAAAAAATCGAAAAAATATATTCTTAATCGATTTTTGTGAAATTTTTGTGGCCAAATTCAAATTGAAGCTAAAATAAAGTGATTTGCGAGTTTTCAATTTTTTCAAAATTTTTGGTCAAAAGTTTAATTAAAAGTCAACATTTTAGTGATTAATCACTAAGAGGCCGATTTATGGTCAAAATTTTGATTTTTTAAATCTTTTTTGGCCAAAATGAAGAACTTTTTGTATAAAATATGAAATTTTGACTCGGGAGTAACTTGGGACAATTGTCCAATTCAGTCCTAAACCTATTACAGTTTGCCAATTGATTCTAAACCTTTTAACTTTGCCAATTGAGTCCTAAACCTTTTCACTTCTTGCCAATTAAGTCCATCTGGCCAATTTTGGCCGGAAAATGCTGATGTGGACGCCGGTGGTGCCATGTAGGACTACCGGTGCCGACGTGGATAATTTTTAATAATTTTAATAATTTTTTAATTTTTTTTTCTTTTTGGCCTTTTCGGTGGCCGGCCACGGCCACTGGCCACAGCCGGTTGGCTGGCCTTGCCCACCACAGGCGAGGCCCGGCCGGGCGAGGCCGCCCTGGCCCCGGCGATGGCCGGCCTCGCCCGATCTAGCGAGGGGAGCCCTCGCCGGGTGGCTTGCCCTTGCGGGGCGAGCGTCATCCTCGCCCGCACCGGATCTGGGCGAGGCTGGCCCTCGCCCCGGCCAGCCTTGCCAGATCTGGTGCAGGCGAGGCCGACTTCGCCACGGCGAGGGCTCCCCTCGCTAGATCTCGGCAAGGCCGGCCCTCACCGGGGCCGGGCGGCCTCGCTCGGTGTCGCCGTCACCCGGCCGGGCCTCGCCCGTGGTGGGCGAGGCTAGTCGGCCGGCTTTGGCCGGTGGTCGGCCGTCGCCTATGGCCGATGGCCGGCCACCGGAAAAGGCCAAAAAGAAAAAAAAAAAAAGGAAAAAAAACAGAAAGAAATTAAAAAATTAAAAAATTAAAAAATTAAAAAATTATTAAAAATTGTCCACGTAAGCTCCGACAGTCCTACGTGGCACTGCCGGCGTCCATGTTAGCATTTTCTGGCCAAAATTGGCTGGATGGACTTAATTGGTAAGAAATTAAAAGGTTTATGACTCAATTGGCAAAGTTAAAATGTTTAGGACTGAATTGGCAAAACTGCAATAGATTTAGGACTTTTTAGATAATTTTCCCAAAGTAACTTTTTGGTCAAAAGGTTGACCCACTTTTGACTTTTTGAATTTTCGATAAATATGGTTAAGAAACTACCCATAAATGATGGGGCCAATGAACAAGAAATGAAAAACAACACTTTTTGATCAATAAAATGGTCCTGTCACAAAAATTCTAATCCCAACACTTTACCTTTTATTAAAACGTCGATTAAAAATTTGGCATCAGCAAAGCTTAAATCTTGTGAGTTTAAAATTTGTTTAATTTCTTTGTGAGATTGAGAAATTATTTCGCAAGAACTTGTGGAGCTAATCAATGCATGGGCTATTAGGTGAAATTGAAGCTTTGGAAATCCCGATAGTGTTGTTTCGCTTTATCTATAATAAATTCATTATTACTCTCCTATTGGACATAGGTCACTATGATTGAACCACGTAAATTTAGTATTTAATTTATTTTCTTGTTCCATCTTTATTATTATTTGATCGCTTACTTTCTGCCACATAAAATATGAGTCGTCGTTTAGGACTTCATATTTAGAATCAAAGCATTTGATATATTTTTAGTCTTTTTGAGGCCAATGTTTCTTTTGCCATTTATACAGTGTTTCTTTCCATGTTCTTTTTTAAAGCCCCGTTAGGGTTAAAGCTTTGACAATAATGGCGAGCGCACGACATACGTCTCAAGAAGTGAAGGTCATGGATTTCAATTTATATTACAAAAGATATACATATGTGTTGACACTTAAATTTTGACAATCTGATCATTCACTTATTGCATTAAAAATTAGGGATTAATTTTAACCCCTAAACAAAAATATTAAATTGCATAACATATAGTTTTAGGAGTATATTTTTTTATTGCATTTGCATTGGACCAGTGATGGATGAGTTTGACTTGATGGTTCTAAACTTTAATTAGACGAGTTGGATTAAGCCCGCGGCGAGAGGAAATTAGCCCAAGTCTGCTATTCTCTGAAGACCGAAAATTGACTTATGAGAAATGATGATTTGATATATTCGGTTAATCTTTCATATATTCATGCAATATACATACTGAGAGATATATTTCATAACAGAATGGAAGATTTCAGAAGAAATATTAAAAGATAATAGAGAATATTGCACATAGGAGCATATATCTCAATATATTCGGGGGGTTATGGGCGAGCAAAATAATTTTCATGCATATTGAGAAAGGAAGTTTGAATCTGGTGTGGGTATATAGGAAAAATTGAAAAAAGGAAACAAAATACTTTTAAAAAACCCCGTTCTTGACCTATAAAAGAAGACTCGCTAGAGACAAGACACGATAGTAGGGGGCCACGCACATGGATACATACGGCCACAAAAAAGAGAGAGTTTTCTATTCTTCCTTCTTACAGGTTCTGAAAGTACAAGGAGAAAACTCGTTCACCTCATTGGAGAATACGCCAAAAAGGGGCTCATATATTGCTAGAGGAGAATCCATATCATGCCCCGATCCTCTGAGCACGTGCTCATCCCTCTTGGTAGATTAATAGCAACGTCCTAGGACGCATCACCAACTCATTCATTTAATATACGCATGCGGAAGCATATAAATAATCCCCAGACAATAAAACAATAGGATAAGAAAGTAAGACTCCAAATTTTCACAACCCGAAAAAACCTTTTTTTTAAACAAACTTGTTTATTTACAACAACAGGCTGTTTACAAAATCTATCGGCTCCACAAAAGGTAATGGTTCTATGACCCACTAGTTTGACACATTGCCGATCCTTCGATCTCCACCTCCCTAGACTCCAGGGCTTCCGGTCCTTCGTGACCGCTATCTAGGGATCTGAAAATGATTATTCAATAACCAGTGAGACAATGTCTCAGCAAGTTCTACCCCTTAAAACCCGATTAGGAAGCTAATACACTCTAGAGGCTACCTAAGCACAACACGGGTCAGAGAACTTACCTTGGCTTTAGTCCCTACCTGCACGTCAGTTCAATCAATAAATATTGACAACCACATCAACCGATCAATTGCGATCAAACTGTCGATCAATCGACCTAGTCGATTACATGTCATCATGAGCATCTCTTGGTCAGCCCATTCCATACTATCTATAAGTCTGATCAACATCTAAGACTACTCATCCTAGGTGATATATAGACAGCAGCTTGCCCCAGAGGCCAATAACTAATATACTATCCATTCTCTAAGATGACATACATTTCATCGAGTTAATTTAGTATACTATTCTTTCTCCAGATGACATATAAAGCCATCGAACCATTATATCAATATCATATTGTACTGTCTCAAGATGATATGTAGATTTATCGAGTTGGTATATCATACCGTACTATCTCAAGATAACCTGTAGAGTCACCGAGCCGGTAGATCATATTGTCCTATCTCAAGATGACATATAGAGTCACCGAGCCGGTATACACACAATTTATCATATCGTACTGTCTCAAGATGACATATAGAGTCACCGAGATGGTATATACACAATTTATCATACCGTACTGTCTCAAGATGACATATAGAGTTACTGAGCCAGTATATATACAACTTATCACACCGTACTATCTCAAAATGACATATAAAGTCACCGAGCCGGTATACATGCAATTCTCCAGATGACATACAAATCATCGAGCCGTTATAGTATTTTTGTTCCAAAGACACGCTCAATTTTACTCTTTTCATCATTCTTGATAAAAGTACACGTGTGTGGGCACACGGTCGGCCTTAACCAAAATATAATAATTTCCTTTTTATTCACCCACTCCTTTTAGCAATACAAAAATAGACTTTTGACGTTGTGAATCGACGCTTGGTAATTTTCTAAAATTAATTAATTTAGAAATAAAATCTTTTAATCACGATTAATTCAATTCGACACAAATCAACAACGCTCAAATAAATAAATGGACTGCACCACAATGATCGCATAAAATTCCGATTCGTCGGCTATCCCGCCTAATTTTCGAAAAATAAATAAATAAATAAATAATTCCAAAATTATCAAATAAATACAATAAACCCAATTTAGGCCCGTAATGCCTAATTGGAAGCCAAGACAAGCCCGGAAAATTTCCAAGACTCGTTCAATAAATAATAGGACTTGTCTACTTGCTAAGTACACTAACCATTTGCCTAACATGCATCAATAAGTCTCTAATTTAATTACTCTAATCTAATATATCCACCTAATTGCACTTAATTAAATCTAATCAACCTCTAAGCATCATTAATATACTAATAAGGGATTAGTGAGCAAAACTTACTCGTTTAACAATCCGTTCAAATTGAAACGTCGGGAACCCACTTTTCTCCGAGGCCCACAAGCACCTCAAAACAGGCCTAAAAGTGGCTGTGATACCCACTTTTCGCTTGCTGGAAGCGGCGGCGACTCGGGGAGGCTTCCTCAGCCACTTGTAGCAACTAAACAGAGGCTTGGATGGCTGGACAGAGCTGCAAGGGGTCGACGGTTCGCGTGGCTAGGTGCGGGTAAAGGCGGATGGCGTCAAGCAGCGCGATTCCGACGGCGGCTTGGCGTGCGATGGGCTGGCTTCTCTTATGCTGGTTCCTCTTGGTCGAGCAGCACAAGGATGGAGGGAGATGGGGGTTTCGGCAGATCAAAGAGGGAGGAAGAGAAGGGATAGGATTGAGGGGAGACAATGGCTCCACTTGCTCACTTATTTCACCCATTTGTCCCCTCCTTTGCTTGTCCATGAAGCCAAGAATCCATGGCTGTAAATGAGCCACCAAAACATCCCATACAACCCAAGAAATGGTCCATTTGGCTAGGGGGAAGGGGGAGCTACGAATTTGG
The DNA here is from genome assembly GCF_016545825.1 of Eucalyptus grandis. Lineage (NCBI taxonomy): Eukaryota > Viridiplantae > Streptophyta > Magnoliopsida > Myrtales > Myrtaceae > Eucalyptus > Eucalyptus grandis. The sequence goes on along the minus strand of NC_052620.1, from coordinate 34,380,485 downwards.
CACCAATTGGCTTCAATTGGATGCTTGGTCTACTTCAATTCAACCTCATTTGCCCTTTACAATTTCAGTTGATACTTTAATGCCTCAATTGCTATTTTTCATCACCCAAGAATCCATCTTGCATCTCAATTTTGTGACAAAAAATAATCCCAGGTCCTAATTGAACAAAAAACGGTCTCAAGTCGACTTTTTACCAAAAAGTCCCGGTTGTTAGAAAAATCTTCTGAGACTGAGTCGACACTCCTAGAATTTATTGTGACATGACAGAAACTTCAATTTCTGAAATCGGACTTGAATTCGCAGTTAATTTCCATTTGGCGCGTTTTTAGCGTGACCTAGGCTACCGGGTAGTTTTCAGAGATTTTTAGTACAAATGACCCGTGGTCGATTTTCTTCGAACCACTATGAACCCACTCGACACATTGGCGACTTTCGATTGTTGTGAAAATCTCGAAGATTCAAATACGGACACAAGGTACAAAAAGACAGAGAAATCAAACTAGTGCCGGTCGACGAGAATTTTCCAATTTAGTGGAGTCACTCACGATCAGCCACACATCTCCGTCGAACCAACCTATCTTAGATCTCAATTCGATTTTTAATTGTGCCATAATGGCTTCTAAAGATAAGCACGATCGAGAAGCCGATTTCTGGTCGAATTCTCAAGTCTATTGCATTAAAATTCTTTAATGGCTTCTCTAGATAGTCTAGTTATCTCATGAGTGGCCATTTCAAAGAAAAGCACTATATACGTGTCGATGAAATGCCCGATTTATTCAATAGAAAATAGGACTAAAAATCTAGGATGTCACAATCCACACTTTGAAGATGATCACGTCCCCACTTGGTTCACTATGACGATTCCATCTACTCATCTCCCTAGACTTCATCTTACCGAGAATACTACACCGCGTTGATCTCGACATCTCTACTGAGGTGACTTGCAGGAATCTCTAGTGGCGTCCCTCAGCCCAGCAGCTTCATCGTGCATAGCTAGCACTTAACCACGCATCGACTAGTACTTCCTTGTGTTTAGATTTTTTCTCGCAATTGCTCAAATTCCTTTGCAAACTCCAGTCTTTTTCCAATTCGATTTGCAGCATCCCATAAGTTCTAGCGATCGTCCTATCCACGCTGCCCCTTTGCGATGAGCATTAGTTGCTGCAATATGTACTACTCGTGAGCTGAGCCCTGACCCGCAACGCTGGTAGCTGCTTGCTGCCGTCTAAGCCACCTCTGGAGTCTGACAACGTGCTACAGTCCAAACCACCGCCAACCACCTGCGTTGCCAATCACCGCTCGGGGGCCGTCCATTGACAAATTCGAATTGGAAATCATATCTGCAAATTAGAGGGTCTTAGTGGACAAGAGACAATGTGAAGCGCATTACACATAAAAATCCCGCCTTATCTCACCAAATTCCCACCGCGAGCCTCCCTGTGGACAACCGCCAGTTGTGAGCATCGCCAGTCACCGCCATCCTCGATCCCTCGTCCGATCCAATTTGGAAGGTAATCCACATGTTTAGGTAATATTACCCGGTACCGATTTATTTTGAATATTTGACTACTTAATTTATGCTTATTGCAATCTAATTACATCCTTAAATTAGGATATATTTCCTAATTTGCAACCGCACATTATCTTTAATTTAAGTTTATAAGATTTTAGATGGAATTATTGATCCTGTGGGAATTTTTATAATTGATATTTTGATCTTTAAGGCTTAAAATCAATTTATCAATTTTATTTGCGAAATTTTAAGTCGATGATTAGACATTGTTTCCATATTTGAATCGATTGGATGATACCTTTGTGGATGATTTGAACATTTTGATTGCTTTCCTTATTATGAAAATACAAAAAGATTGCATTGCATACCATTTAAGTTAATTAAGTCATATTGCATGTTTAAGTAGGTTCTATGATATTCAAGATAAGATTCTAATTTAAATTAGGAATTGACATTGTTTGATACCTAAATTGAATTATATATTACCTTTGTTCTAGATAATTAATTTTATGCATTTTTAATTACGAATTTAATTAAAAAAATCCAAAAACGTCATGTGCATGTCATGTAGATTCATTGCATCACATCCATATCATCCGCCATGTCATAAAGTTTAGGTCATATAGTTAATGCATGCTATAAACACATGTCATTTAGTGATTGCCCGATAGGTTTGTAAATGCAAACCATTTAGTGATTGTTATTAGGTCCATTTAATTAAAAATTGTCCGTCATTAGAATTAGGGCATTTGGTTAAAATGCATTGCACATAGACTAAATTTCATTAAACAAGAGAAAATCCTAAAAATGATTGAGTTATTATGTGTTAATTATAAATCATAGTGTTGTTGATATGAATTTGGAGCTAACATTGCATATGCTTTCGTTGTTACAAGATAAGTCCCGTAATTTATTGCTTTATTGGATGTTAAATTGGTGGTTTGCACACCCGCATGGTCATCTCACATGTTAGGAAGGTAAATTAAAAGCAATTCAAGCTGCCTACAAAAAAAAAAAAATTGGAATAAAAGATAAAAGGTATCGAAAGAACGTTAGAAAAATCTAATCGACCCACCAAAGAATAGATTAATGGCGACTCCTAATTAAAAAATTATTTGCATGTTAAAAACTTAAACCTAAGTCACAAATTAGTGGGCTTGGGAGAGCCCAAACTAAGCTTAGATGTAGTAATCTATTAGCCAAACCCTAGGTGGTGCACCCGAGATTAGGTCACGACAGTATGAATTTATTTAAAATCATATCTTAATAAATCTTTAATTACTCACCAAAATTCTACATTGATTTATTAGAATAAGAGCTTTTTTATCATGAAAATAAAATATAATGTAATAGCTCAATGCGTCTAAATATAAACTATACCATAGATGTACACGAATTATATATTAAAACAAGAGAAGATTAAAAATATTTTTTTACCTATTAATTATTTCAAAGGATATAAACGGAGCCTTAGAACGGTAAGTTATTCCCTCTTGTGTGTTCTATTTAGGGTTCGAATAAATGGATGGAGTTAAATTGTTGATGACCGACCACTAGCAAAAAGAGTGAGGAAAGAAAAAAAAATAAAAAAATTCTATGTCAGCATTAGCCATACCATACATGACTATTGGCATCCACGTTAACAATTTTCAACTAAAATTGGCTAGATAAACTAAATTGGTACCAAAATGAAAAATGTTTTAAATTAAATTAGCTCCTTTTAAAGGTTACTATTTTGATAATTTTCCATGAGTCGAGGATACATAATTATGCCACTACATGAAAAAATATATTTTTTTTTCTTGAATAACCTTGCTCTGATGGAACCACCGAAATAAAAAATAGAAGACAGCCAATTTTTCCAATTTCCCTTGCCCAACAAGAAAAGGCATTGTCCAACATTCAGGTAGAAGACTAGCAGGCGGTAGAACTGGTGTCCCGCGGAGCCGATCGAACTCCTAGACCTCAAATGTCCGCTTGTCGTCGGCCTAGTCGAGGAGTAGGTTGGAGAGGCCCGTCTTGGTTGGCCTGCTCGTGTCCGTCTCCGTGGACTGGACCAGGTGGGCTGTCCAAAAGTTGGCGAGCGAGAAGTTGGAGGTCACATGCCTCCAGCGCTTGTAGTGCTCGTCCGGCGTGTGTGAGACATCGACCAGAGATTTTGGGACAATGCAAGTATCAACTTATGGCAAAATTCTTTTGAGCAAAGCGAAAACTTTTATACAATACTCACTTGAGTACTATAACTTTTTTTTCCTCACTTGAATGTTATATTGGAGTAAAATCGATCATTTGAGTGTTACTTCTAACGTATCATCCTACATGGATTTTTTTTATTATTTTCCATCCAACTTGGATTTTTTTTTTTCAAATTCTTTCTTTTTGCCTTTTGTAAGGCTGGCGACCCTTGTTGTTTGCAAAGCAAGGGTGTGACGTCCCTAGCACGTCATGGCTAACATAACTATCTAATTTAGTACACACTGGAGAAATATGTAATGACAATCTAGTACACACTAATTTCAAGCAAACTACTAACCTATTTATACCACATAAGTCAATAACAGCACATATGATAGAGTTTAAATATAAAAGACAGAAAATTATTATGATATCCACTTACCTTAGAACCTTTCTCAAAATCAATATAGCAAATAAAAACAATTTCTTTGAAAAACACTAACCCAATAAAGCTTGAATGAAATTTGGAAATGCAATTGATCATCTTTATTGTGAATTGACTGCCACCATCTTCCCAAGAACCCCATACCTTGGGTATCTTGCACACATTCAGCATTGCGAGGACATTTGCCGAATCATGTTACACCCCCCCAAGCATCCGAAGGAATTCAGTTACCCCTCTAGGCATCCCTTCTAACACCTAGAGTATCGTCATCCCAAGGACCGACGGTATTCCCAAATCACACACCCATTCCATGATGCAACAATTCAAATCTTTCAATTTAAACTAGCCATTCACTAAGTAAAATGCACAGGAGCAGTTTAGTATCCACCACCAACTATCCTTTGAAAATCAGAGAAAGGCCTGGGCGACTGTTTACGTTTACCAAAAACACAGGTCTGATACAAACATTTAGTTGACCGTATCAGATCAAAAAATGAATTGCAAAACAATAGTTTATCCAAAATCGACAGAAAAAGGGCAGCTTGCCCATAAGTAGAAATCAAGGGTATTCGCCAAGCAAATCAGTTTAAAAAATCACAGAATTTTAACATGACGTAGATGGGACTCCAAGGAACGTTTTTCATGCGGAACTCAAGGTCCAATTTAGCTTGTAAGGGTCCTAGTAATTTTCTGTATTTCGGATTAAAATAGGGCACAAAGCTAGGTTACAGCTGGTTCAGGAAATGGCATTTTGGATGCCTAATTGAACTCCAAATTCACCTTATAGTTTAAGATGCGGAAGGACACTAGTCCAAATTGTTTATAAAAAATCCTTAACTGAGAAAAGGTTTGGAAATGGCTTATAAAAATAATTTTGAATCCGCATAGTTTTTGAAATATATTTTGCACGTACAAAGTCCAAAAGTTCTGAAATTAAAGTATGTTGTAGAACAAGGCATAACGCGCAACTTTCATGAAGAGGTCCCATCGAATTTGTACCACAAAAACCTGCAGAAAATTGGCTAAATTTGGCCTACGGTAAATTGACCCGAAAACACTCGTAACCTCGGATCTATCCAAGATTCGTGTCAATTAAATTCAAACCAGTACACATTTCAACATCTAGCATTCTAACACCATATCCATAGTTTCAATGAACTAGAAATTCCACAATCCTTACAACACATGTATTCTAAAACTATCGACGAGCACGATTAGACATGAAATCAATCGATACGCTTAAAACTTGAGGAAATCGACCTCAACATACGGAAATCAGCCTATGTAGCATAGATGGTAAGTAATTCACTTGCCTCTAGTCCAAAGCAAGTGTCGATGCAATTCTGGCGAGGTCTCATAAGCCTAGCTGTGGCCGGTCTTTCGTTGATCCGCGACGAGTTGATGGGTCGGCTTGAGGACGGTGGGGTGGCACGAGCGGCTTGCGGCATGAGGGTGCGTCGCCAGCGAAGGTGGCGGCGATTCTAGGTGTTGCGCGGCCAAGGGACTGAACGGGAAGGGCGGAGAGAGAGGTCACAATGATGAGGGAAGGGAGGGGCGGAACGTGAGCGTGTCTAGCTGTTGCTGAGGGATGAACGAAGGAACATGGGCTGGTTGGATTTAAATTTTCGGTTCTTCTCTCTTCTCACCGCCTTTGGATGGTCTTGGTCAATATTTTCAACTCGTGGCAGCCCCAAGGAGAAGACAACTAGAGGGGAACGTGACTTGGCTAAGTAAATTTTCATTTACCTCTTTCACCGCCTCATGGGCGTGGTCAACAATTGATTGCCACATCTCGCAACAGCACAAGGAGAAGCCAGCCGGGTGAGGTTACGTGAGTTTGGGGCTGAAGACTTGGCGGCAATTTTACTGCCTCATCTTGCCATAGTTGGCGGCCAATTGGAGAGCACTCGGCTAGGCCGAGTGACGGGGCAAGGTGGCCATGCAACAGTGACACGGCAACGAGGTGGCGTGGTGTCGTGCGATGAGGTGGTGCGGTGACAGGGTGATATGGTACGGTGGTGAGCTTGGTGCCCAAGAGTGCACAGCTTTGTTGAACAATGATCTGGATGTCACAGAGGCAGCCCTTGCCCTCGGCCACGAAGGCCCTAGGCAAGGGCATTGCGGTCGCAGGTGAGGTCACAAAGCCCTTGCCGGCTCTAGGCAAGGGTTTCGTAGCTAGCAAGGATCACTGATGACCCTCATCAGCCCTAAAAAATGGCAAAGAAAAAAAAGAAAATAAAAAATTATTAAAAATTATTTAAAAATTATTCATGTTAGCGCTGGCGACACCACGTTAGATGATAGACATCCATGTTGGATTTTTTTCAAAGACAAATTACCGATGGCACTGCAATGATCAATTTTTTAAATTTGTGATACTCAAGTAAGGGAAAAAATATTACATTTAAGTAAACACCGTGTGAAAGTAATAACACTTATATTATTCTTACCAAGTACATTACAACAGAAATCACGCTCGTAGTGGTGGTGACACCACTTGCCACCACCGGGCAAGCAGCCCCTTGCCCTTTCTTGCAGAGAGGGCTATGACCCCTCCGATGGCCGAGCGGGGAAAAAAAAATCCTACACACGCTTCTAGCTTCCTCCATCATTTTTTTTCTTCTATTCCTTTTGTCGACTTTTTTTTATATGACATTCACGAGTGTCGCATCATCACCATGAGTCCAAAAAAAATGAAAAGTTCATAAGAAAGAATTCCATGTAGACTTTCCTTCCATTTAAACTAACTTGATAACAAAAGGACTCAAACGACAAACTGGAATGAATTTTAGGACATAAATAATCTAACAAAAAGTTTTAGAATTAAAGTGACTAGTTGACATAAGATCTAAGACTTTCGTTGTCATTATTCAGTCAAAAAGAAATGGATTCTATTAGGAATTATTCACAAGGTTAGAGACAATAAGATTTGGTGAAATTATGAGATATGATTTACTTCTTTTTTCAATGAACAGATTCTAAATCAAATTCCATGGGCTCCTAAAGTGGCATCAAAGCGCACAATGCACCAAGAAACATGTGCGTGCAATATAACTCATCACTGATTTATTAAAACAGGGTGCAAGAGATTTAACTGATATCAATGAAAATGTCAAAAGTAAGAAAGTTTTCGTCAAAGTGAATAATGTAATTGTAGCAATGTGCAACAATAATGAAGGGTCACAGAGAGAAGCAAAGCTAGTGAATCATTTTATTCTGAAGATAGGATACACAGGGAACAAAGCAATCCTTACATAAGTACATGAATACTCCAAATGGAATATCTTATTAAAGCAATTGAATCCGTCCCCGAAATAACAATTTCAGTGACAATATTGACCAAACCAACAGTACTTTCCTCCATCCCTACATCCTGTCTCTTCTTCATCACCTCTACTATGAATCCACCACAGAAGATTTGAAATAGAGTTCCCATCATCAAAACCGCTCAAGCTCCTCACTTTTTCCAGCGTGCTACCTTGGTCAAAAATCCCTTCCAAAGCACACACAAATCCTTTCCATCCTTCAATTCCCTCCCTGTTCAGTGCCGGGTACGTCCAATCCACCAGCTATTTTGCAAACTGGACATTTGAGAATAGAACCTCAGTGATAGGCGACAGAGGCAAAACCTGAATTCCAAGCCTACAATCTCTCCGCTCCGCGCCGGCAAACCAAAGACCACTGTCCCTTTTGTTAGCCCACAGAACACCCACCACCCTGTTCTCCCTAGTGAAGTCTTCCTCATATAAATTATCGCCTTCTCTAACATGCCACCATGTTTGAGCTGCTTGTATTTCCATTGCAGCAAGCGTGGACCCGACAACAACAAGATGGGTGTCTCCATAGGCTAATCCCATTAAAGCAGCTGAATAGTAAGCATTCACAGCCTCGCTCGTGCTCTCCTGATTCTGCCCATCCGCAAATTCAGTCAATCCACCAGCCCAGGAGTGCAATTTATATAGGTCGAAGCATCTCAGACGCGGATAATTGGAATTCAATCTTTTCCCCAAGTTCATGAAATATGCCATCAGTGAATAAGCTTGAGGCCTGTACTTCCTTCCCCACACAGGATCAATCTTGGCGAGAACAGCAATTCCATAAAGGAAATACCCTAAATGATAGTGATAAGCATTGTACAACCCGAAGCCAACATCTTCACCAAGATTGGTCGATCCTAGCTTGGTGATAATCCCACCCCATTTTGCATCATAAAAGAATCCATTACCACTAAAAGTCCCATCCAACCATGGTTCTATGGTGCTCTTCAAATATTTCCCGATGGTCGGGATAACTTCAAGATAACATACCTCCTCAGCAATCAAAGCCAACCTCGCCACTCTAGCGATCAATTTCCCATAAGAATAAGATGAAGCTGTCGTTATTGCAGCTGGATTAAGGGACTCCACATCCCTACGAAGGGCTTGACTGATTTCATCGCGTGACTCTTCCTTGACACCTCTGATTGAGTGCCAAGTAACAGAGACATGATTAGATCTCAACACCCAGGAATCTCCAACCACACCAACAAGATCACCATCAATACTCCTATACTTAAAATCCTCCAACATAGTGACACGGCAGTCCTCAAGAGACAAAAGTCGAACGTGGAGCGGGTGCGCGAGCATGAGCAGATCCCCCCATCCTCTCTTCTCCCATTTGTACTCCAAACAAAATGGTCTAGTCAACACTGCATCACCAGACAGAGCATACGAAGAACTGAACCTATCCAAAACCTCCTCACTAAGTGATCCACCGTCGGGCAAACAAGCAATCCTAATAACCCCCGAAAAACTTCCGGAAGTAATCGCATTGAGACTGTGACTGAAACTGATCGGGGAGGAAGTGTAAACAAGCCAAGTCTGATTGTTGTTGAGCTTCAAAGTATGCTTGGTGCGGCTACTATTCGAAGAGAGCAAGAGGATCGCGTGAATCGTTGAGATCGCAACCTCTGTCCCGTGGTCGACCAAGCAGGTCAAGTAGAGGCTCCCCCTGACGAGGACGAACCTTAGGTTTGAAGTCACAAAGTCCAGCATGATGCTGAGGTCGCTGTACGATGAGATTATGTGCCGTGCCGCCTCCGGCACCATGCCGCGTGCGGCGTCATCGCCCGAAACGGCGGAGACAGTGAGGTCGGCATTGAACACTTGGTACAAAGAGGCGGAGGAGGCAACGCAAGAAGGGAACGAGATGGAGACGGAGGACGGGGAGGGCTTGATGAGGTAGGGGTGAATGTACTCAGCCTGGTCACCATTGTTGTGAGCAAAGTTCTGGAAGAAAGAGTTCGTTGGGAGCGGGGCAGAGAGGAGGCTCGGTGAGAAGAAGGGAGAAGGATTGGGGAGGACTGTGGACTCGACGCGTGGGAAGACAAAGGGGAACTTGGGCTTTGGCGGAGACGTGGGGGGCGGCGGTAGCGAAGGTGGTGGGGATGGAGGAGGAGGAGGAGGAGGAGGAGGTGGGGGGGAGGAGGGGGAGGAGGAGGGTGTTTGCGAAAAGGCTTGCAGACAAAGATTTTGACTTTTCGCATAAATCTCTTCCCCATTATTTAAATTAATTATCTGTTTGGTGGTTGGTGGGTTCGTTACCAGAGTTTAACAGATTTTTCCTTTTTTTTTTTTTTCTTTTTTCGTTTTATTTTTCCTCAACTAGGGATGACTCACTAGAGAAAATTGAGAAAAAAAGGGAAATTGATTATTACAATGAAGTAGGAAAACCAAACCTGAGGGGTGAAAGAACTCTTTTAAGGTATGATCTTTTCGACAGGTAGCAGCCGAATCACTAGGAATTGATTGCTCGCTAGCTTTTTCTTTGTCTCGAGGGTCTATTTTTGATGGGATCGAAAAGGGAAGGAGGTGTTTACCAGGAGTAATTAAATGAAGACTTGGGATGAGGACGGGAACGATGGAAATGGAGCTGGTCGATATCGATGTTTTTTTTTTCTTTTCGAGTGGAAAGAGAGAGTTGGAAGGGGATTGGATTGGAAGTGAAGTTGAGGAAGGGACGGGGAAGGCAATTTAAAATGGATTTGGGAATATTAATCGGAAGTAAGTAAAGGATCAACGTCCAGGAACTCCTAGAATTTTTCGAAGGCAAGGAAGGGAGACAGAGCTAGTGAAGGTAGAGTCATGGAAAATGGTGTGGAACATTAAAAAAGATAGGATGTACAGGAAAAAGAGGAAAGAACCTTGAAGGACCTGTTAAATTTGTTTTTTTAGGACAAAGGCAAAGTGATTAAAAAAAAGGGATAAGTGCATTGGAAGTATTAAAGTTTGTCGTGAAAATGCAATTAAGTTCTAAAACTTTTAAAAAGTGCAATTAAGTCCTAAAACTTGTTACAAAGTGCAATTAAGTCCTAAAACTTATCAAAGTTGTTCAATCTAAGTCCTTCCATTGATTGCATTTTTTGAAAATTTTAGGACTCGATTGCACCTTCGAGACAAGTTTTAGGATTTCATTGAACCTTTTGAAAGTTTTAGGACTTGATTGAACTTTCATGACAAGTTTTAGGACTTAATTGCACTTTTTGAAAGTTTTAGGACTCAATTACATTTTCATGATAAATTTTAGGACTTCTAATGCACTTATCCCTAAAAAAAAAAAGGTAATGGAATGGCTTTTAAACGACATTTACTGCAAGTATAATCGTCGAGGATGTTCAAACTCCAATCCTTCTTTCACTTCCCTTCGAAAAGAAAAAGGACAGGTCACGCAATTCGACTCGGCAAGAAAGCATCAATTAAAGAGAAAAACTCAAGTAACCGATGTTACCAGATTCGAAGATCGCATGGATTCGAAAATTCTGTTGATGGTGTTACCTATATAGATATATGTGGATAGATTTATCATATGAAATTATGTTGCTCTCAAAATATGATGAATGGTATAAGTATTCAAGTGAGGACGAAAGGGTTAATTTTTTCCCCATCATCATTGTCACGCACCCTTCTTTTGACCCGAAGAGACACTTGACATTCTGACTCCATGAAATGGAAAAAGAAATCCTTCCGCTTGTCGATAGGACCAGGCACGCACCAGTGCTCGGAATCGGCCACCGTCATGTTCCAATCCGACAAACGCCCGCGTTGATTGAGGCATCCATCGGTCTAAGGATCAGGCTTCGATGGTATCCAGAAGTCTAAATGTCAAGTCCCTCTCGATTCCCTCCCTTTTGGCCACCTGAACTCCTCTACTTGAGTTAAGTAGAACTCGAAATCGTGTCCCTTGAGCTTTATTCTGTTGCCCATAAATAGTCTCATTATTTCTTAGAGCATTAAAAAAAAAAAAAATTCCAATCGCCATTTCCAAATCTAGATTTCTGCATCATTAGAACCAAAAGACTTCTTCATTTCGGCCACATTCTTTCCTAGAGAAGTCAAAGAAATGCCATTTTCAAGAGCAAATGTGCTAGCGTCCGAACCAAGACCTACATCATTAGCTTCAATTTGAATCATCGTCACTAAAAAACTATTGAACACAACCTTGCATGCTTGTGTCACCGTCTGTGATTCTCCCATGCTCATGTGCCTTTGTGAGTGGAGCTTGTGATTATCGGATAAAGAGTGAGTGATATAGAGGAAATGAAAACAATTGATCTGTGAGAGTGGTGTTAGGACAATTGGTGCAAGGAGTTATAGGATAGAACGAATATATCTCTATGAAGCTCTGAAGGCAACATTGTCCTTCCATGCACAAACTTGTTGAGAGTTAATCCAGCTCTCTTGATTAGACCATGGTAAACTGAAACCAGTTGTTGTGCTGGATGCCCAAGCTATATGGGCATGATACAATCCAAATTTGAAATGCCATTCACCAGACTATTCTTAAGAATAATTAAAGAAGGAAGGCCGAGCTGCTGTTCTCGGCTCACCAAGTGCCATACAGGTTATTCCACGACCAAGAAACTGTTGACTCATGACAAATGATGTCAGAGCAAAATCCCTCCAGTAGGTGGTTGATTTAGGGAAAGCCTATGAGGGCGGAGAGTGATTGTCGAGGCCAAGAGGGCTCGAACAACGTGCGGCTCTCGTCTACCTTCTAGGATGGCAATGGGGTACAGGAAGGGACTGAATTGCTCACTAGATAGGGATAACGTTTCTGGATTAATCGATAAATCTTAAGAAGAGGTCTATTATCACATTTCCAACAAAGGGAGAACCCTCCATTGGTCTACAGAGATCAAGAGGAGTTAAGTAGGAGAAAGAAGGTGTTACCAAGGGAGCATAGTTGGCTAGGGATGCCATACTTGTCAGGGAGCACAAGTGACAGATTTATGATCAATGTTAATTGAGGGAAGTTGCAAGTGGAGCGGGGTGACTTGATTTGTTAGATGAGCGTTGCCATCTATGTTAGTCTAAGGGAATGGTATTGATGGTTGGGAAACACAAGGAAGTAACAGAACATCCCGTGATGAGGGTGTTGCAGAAATGAGTAGGAGAGAATGTCGTAGTCCATGATTTTTCCCATACTTGTGTGCCCTTATGAGTGGACGATGGGGTTACCGGTTGAAGAGATAGTGATGCAAAGGGGATGAATACAACTAGTCCATGAGAGTTGCATCAGGACGGTCGGTATTAGATATTCTAGGATAGAACGAACTTATCCTACGGAGCTCTGAATGCAGGTTCGCCCCTTGTGCATAAATTGGTTAAGAGTTGATGCCACTCTTCCGATAAGGTCATGACAGGTTGAAACTAGTTATTATGCCCAAAGTGATATGCTATCTCGCTCTATAGACTGGATTCCCGAGTTATACTAGGCGCGGTATGATTCGATACGAAAATGCAATTTGCCGTACTGTTCTTACAAATAACTAAAGGAGGAAGAATGGCTTGGTGTTGTCAGCTCACCAGCTGCCGCACAGGTTATTTCACAACCAAGGAACTGTCGACCCATGACAACTGCTGAAGCATTAGTCACTATGCAAATAAGTTTACTAGCCAAAAGAGGCCCTTAAATGCAAATGATATGGAAGCCAAGAAATTAAGAGCACGCATGATAACATTTTTATTCCCTAGACGAGTTTTTAAGCAAAGAAATGCATTTGATAACAACTCAAAATTTTTGTTTCTGAAACAGAAATTTGTTTGATAACAGAATAAAATTTTATTTTTAGGGGGCGGCGGCTAGCATCCGATGGTGGGCAGCCGACATCCCATGGCAGCGGGTGGGCAGCAGCTAGTGATGAAAGTGAATAATGAGAATAATTTTTATTTCTCAATTTTATTTCAGAAATAGAAAAGCTAAAAATTTAGTTTATGATTTCTATTCCAAATTTATTTCTGGAATAAAAATCTATTCCAAAAATAAGAAAATGAAATTGCATTATTAAATGGATTCATGTTCCAAACCTTTTCCGAGAAAAAAAAATTAAAGAAACAAAAATTTTGTCGTGCACGCGCTAAGTGACGTTGAGAGCACTTACACCACCCAGGGGACATAACAATGGCTGCATTTGGTTCCATCCTATCGGATCGCCAACAAACACAATCGATTTCCCTCGAACCATCTCCAAGAATTGGCCCGCGTTGAATTGAGGCAGCTCACGCCCTTTAGGATTCCACCTTCCCTTCAAGAACTCAGTGTCGGGGATCTAAATTTCGGATAGTTGTGCTGATCAATGATCGAAGGTCAATTCACGTTGGTATAGGACATGCCGTTGGGGTTATCGACTCATTCTAAACACGTCGCATCTCTTCTCCTTTTGCTCTCTTCTTTTCAACTCCATAGATGGTTAGATATCTGGAAGCCAGCTGATGACAAACAAATAAAGAGGGAACGCGGTGAGAAGAATCAGTGTTGAGTCGAGCGACAGTTCCTTCTGGTTGCTGATGATGGTGCTCTGTCGTGGGCTTTTTCATTGAATAAAGCTCAGAGATTGGGAACTTCATGTTCGCAATTGAGCGAGGCAAACGTTTAGTACAAGAAATTAACTATTCCTGCATAGGGACACTAGCATTACTATAATCAGTTGTTAGGATTATGTTTTGCGTCGCATAGGGTATAATTTGGTTGGTATTTTTCAAGTGTATCTGGTGGGTATGATTAAGTTAAGACATCGATCATATACCACATGCACAACCAAATTATTCATTGCCATGCTCCTTTAATTTCCCCTTGGCAAGGCAACAATTGTTGAACAAATAGTCAGTTAGCACGCAACTTTATTGTAAATTGATTCTGTCTAAAGCATGTATCGAGGCTTCTCGTCAAGTATCACATAACAGACTGTGTGGTTTGTTCTATTTCGAGCACTAGCTTTTTCAAGAACCAAACGGTTTATTCTAATAACAAGTGACAATCATCCTTAGGTCCAATTAAAAATTGGTTAAACGTACTTTGGGGAACATTGTTCTAGTTCTGCATTTTCTCATAACACCAGTTACGATGTGTGCAACTATTGCAGAGGGATTTTTGTTCATATTATGCTTCGAGTTTGAGTTATTATACAGAACCCGACTTGATCCGAGGATGTAGATTGGTTTGTTAACCCAATTTGTTAGGAAAGAAATTCAAAGAATCGCTGGGAGGGTATATAGATGTATACGTGGAGATTTGCCTTTATTTGGCTGGATAAATATTAAGGTTTGACCATGCTTGACTTTTCTTTATCAAATTGCTGCACGTTGGACTCTTCCTATTAAAATGGCAGGATAAAGACAAAATATAGGGGCACACAAATATTCCGTGTGAATAAGACAATTCGTAAGTTTTGCTAGTCCGAAGAAGTAAGAGAATGGGGCGCGGGCACTTTGAGTGCAATAGAAGAGAGTTGAAGCCCAACTTCGTGCGTGTTCGGTCGTGGGGCTAGGCATTTGGTGAGATATTGAGTGTAATTGGGATTTTGAAAATACATAAAGTGTTTGAGTGACTCGAGTCTAATTATAATTTCTATTATATCGCTTGATCTATAGTAAAATTCGTGGATGTAGATTACTATGATCGAAACATATAAATTTGGTGTTTAATTTATTTATTTATTCCATCTATTTTATTATTTAATCGCTTACCTTTCACTGTTGGAAATTTCTTATAATATGGGCTTACATTAATTAATTGATTTTCTATTTTAAATAATCGGGTTAATGGATATTCCAACATTTATTGAACCCTAAAGTGATCCGAGTGAATTGGGTATTTGATCATTGATAACGGGCAGGCTCGAATATGGGCTTTTGCCCTTTTTTTTTTTTTTTTTTTTTTAATTTCGTAGGCTAATTTCGTAGCCCATTTCATGGGCCAATTTTAAATTAAAGGGGAGATGGGCTTCTCCATTACATGGGCCATTTACAATTTAAAAGGAGTGGGCCGCGTGAAGGTTTAGGACTTGCGGGTTTGGCCCGCGGTCTGATTAGGGCTGCTCGCGGGTTCTGGGCCCGCAGGAGTCCGAAATATTTAAATAATATAATAATAATAAAATAATAATAAAATTAAAAAAAAAATTGTGGCAAAATTTGTTGTTTGAAAAAGTGCAATATGATCATTGGAAGCACATGTTGTAAAGTGTTTCATATTGTTTGATGAACTTTGGGCATAAATTTTGGAGTTCCCTATTGATAAAAGATTAATATACACAATTACTCACCCAAAGGGAGTTATTGTGTATATTAATTTGGAAAATAGCATGAATTTTAATTCCCATATTTAAAAGATGGGGATGTATAATTGAAAAATATTTATCTGCCCAAAGGGGATAAATGTTTTGAAAGTTACATGTAATTCCCCTCTATGTTGATATTATGGAGATGTATGATTTAAAGGATTTGTCTGCCCAAAGGGGATGGATCATTGGCAATTATATGTAATTCTCCTTATTGTTGCTTTATAAATTTCATGCTCGGAAAAATAATGGTGCATTATACACTCTGCCCAAATGAGAGTTTATGATGTACTTATTATTTTTGTTGAATTGCTTATTCCCCATAATTGATCTTATTGCATTATATGTGTTAAATAGTTACATTTGCTGTAAATAACAACAATGCCATGGTTGAAATGTTAACTGGATCAAACTTCAAGAGATGGAAGCAAGATATAGAGTTTGCTCTGGGCATCGTTGATATGGACTCTACATGAGGATGAACTTGCCAGGGCCCAATGATCAAAGTATTGTAGATCAAAAGGCCCATTATGCTAGATGGGAAAAATCTAACCGACTGAGCCTCATTGCTATGAAGAGGTCTATTGCTGAGCATCCGATTAGTGGTTTGCCGGAAGATACGAATGCCATACAGTTCCTTGAAGCAGTGGAAGAAAGATATAGAGTCTCAGATAAGGTTGAAGTTGGGAATTTGCTAAGTGAGTTAATGAACATGAGGTATGATGCTGCTATGGGTGTTAGAGAATTTATACTGAAAATTATATTGTGCATCACGCCTTAAATGTTTTGCCAGCTGAATTTAGCCAGATTAAGACTGCTTATAGTGCTCAGAATGAGACATGGAGCGTTAATGCCTTGATTACTAAGTGTGTGACTGAGGAAGAGAAGTTAAAGAAGGAAAAGTATGAGTCTTTCCACTTAACTACCAATGCCAAGTTGAGTTCGTCTAGAGGCAAATGGAAGCCTAAAGGGTCAAATGCTCATGGTCCAAAGAAAGGACAAGACTTTAAGAGAAATGGGAACTATGGAAGAAATGGAGATAAGGATTTTAAATGTTTTCACTGTAAGAAGCAGGGTCACAAGAGAGCCAATTGCTACAAATTCCAAGCTTGGCTAAAAACAAGAAAAGAAAGTCACCAAGGTGAGTTGTTGGTTTGCTTTAAATCAAATTTGGTTGATGTTCCTGTGGATTCTTGGTGGCTTGATTTTGGTGCTACTGTTCATGTGATTACTACCTTACAGGGTCTCACAAATCTAAGGAGTCCAAGTCTAAGGAGTCAAAACTTAAAGTTGGAAATAATACTGGAGTTGATGTGGAGCGCATAGGTACAATTGTTTTGAATTTAGATTCTAGTTTTCAGCTTATCTTGAACAATGTCTTTTATGTTCCTAATTTTAGGAGAAGCTTAGTATCTCTTTCTTCGCTTGACAAAGCTGGATATTGTCTTCATTTTGCGAATAAAAGAGTGGATTTGAGTTATGATTCCAGAATTATTGGGAATTGTGTTTTATCTGATGGATTATATCGATTATCCTTATCTCTCGATAGACCATATTGCTCTTTCAACGTCGAGAATGTTGTTGCTAAGAGATCTTTAATCAAAGATAGATCTTCATTGTTATGGCATAAGCGATTAGGGCATATCTCCAAAGAAAGGGTAAAGCGACTTATCAAGGCTGATATTCTTCCTCCTCTTGACTCAGATGATACTGAAACTTGTATTGATTGTGTAAGGGGAAAATTAACTAAAACCAAGAAGAAAGGTGCTATTTGCAGTCAAAATCTATTGGAGATAATTCA
Organism: Eucalyptus grandis; assembly: GCF_016545825.1. Lineage (NCBI taxonomy): Eukaryota > Viridiplantae > Streptophyta > Magnoliopsida > Myrtales > Myrtaceae > Eucalyptus > Eucalyptus grandis. The sequence continues at coordinate 34,362,958 of NC_052620.1, read as the reverse complement.
TACTGACATTAGTGGGCCATACTCTACCACCTTGTGTGGAAATAAGTACTTCATCATGTTCATTGATGATTTCTCCCATTATTGTTATGTTTATCTAATTAAGGAAAAGACTGATGCACTTGAAATGTTCAAAGTGTTTCGTACTGAAGTTGAGAAACAATTAGGAAAAATTATCAAGATTGTCATGTCTGATCGCGGTGGTGAGTATTATGGGTGATATACTGAGGCTCGACAGCAAAAGGGACCGTTTGCAAAATATTTGCAGGACTGTGGTATTGTCACTGAATATACAATGTCTGGGAGTCCTGAACAAAATGGTGTAGCTAAACGGCGAAATCGTACACTCATGGAGATGAAACGAAGTATGATGGGCAGTTCTAATTTGCCTGAATACTTATGGGGTGATGCGATTAAAACAACAACTTATATTTTGAATTGTGTACCTAGTAAATCGGTGCCGAAAACACCTTTTGAATTGTGAACAGGGAGGAAACCAAGCTTGAATCATTTACGAGTTTGGGGTTGTCCTCCAGAGGTGAAAATTTATGATCCTTCTCAGAAGAAGACGGAATCCAGGACTACTAGATGTTACTTTATTGGATATCCTGATCATTCTAAAGAGTATAGATTCTATTGTGCTACTCGAGGCACTAGAATCGTTGAATCTCAAACTGCCAAATTCCTGGAATTAGATGTTGCTGAAAAGAGTTCCTCTCAATCTTTTGAAAGGGAAGAACCAAACAAAACGGTCTCTATTCCGTTGCCCATCTTGCATGATGATTCTATGCGAGATCCCAGCAGAGTGGAAATTCAGCAAGAAGCAAATACCAAAAATATGACGGTAGATCCTCCAATTACAAATGAAATTCCCCAGATGAATGATGCAGCTCCAGAAATGCCTGTGCGAAGATGACAGCGACAAAGAAGACTAACACCTCTAAATGATTATCATGTCTATCTTGGAGAAGCTGATTTTGACATTGGAAGTATAGTTGATCCGACGACCTTTAAAGAAGCTCTTAATAGTGATCATGCAGATAAATGGTTAGGAGCGATGAATGACGAGATGATGTCCATGTCAACTAATCAAATGTGGAAACTAATTGATTTACCTGATGGGCATAAACCAATTGGCTGCAAATGGGTATTCAAAACCAAGAAAGACAATAAGGGCAACATCGAGAGATTCAAGGCAAGGTTAGTCGCAAAAGGGTACACACAGAAAGAAGGTATTGATTATACTGAAGTCTTTTCCCCAGTGTCCACTAAAGACTCTTTTCGGATAATCATGGCATTGGTGGCTCATTTCGACTTAGAGTTTCACCAAATGGATGTCGAGACAGCTTTTCTAAATGGAGATTTGGATGAAGAAGTATATATGTAGCAACCTGAAGGGTTTAAAGAAGCCGGAAGGGAGCATATGGTGTGCAAACTTCAAAGGTCCATCTATGGTCTCAAACAAGCATCACGTCATTGGTACTTAAAATTTCACAAAGTTGTGAGATCGTTTGGCTTTGAAGAAAACAAGTTTGACCAATGCATCTACATGAAAGTAAGTGGGAGTAAATATATTTTCTTAGTACTTTATGTAGATGACATTTTACTTGCTAGCAGTGATGTTGATCTCTTGAATGACACAAAAAATTTTATATCTACAAAGTTTGATATGAAAGATCTTGGGAAAGCCTATTTTGTTCTAGGCATTGAGATTCATTGTGACAGATCTAAGAAGGTTCTGGGGTTATCTCAGAAAAGTTATATAGATCGTGTTTTGAAAAGATTCAATATGCAGACCTATAAGTCAGGTGAAGCTCCTGTTGTGAAAGGAGATAAATTGAGCATAGATCAATGCCCCAAGAATGATGTTGAAAAAGAAATCATGAAGAATATTCCTTATGCTAGTGCAGTTGGCAGTCTTATGTATGCACAAGTATGTACTAGACCTTATATTACTTTTACTGTGAATACTCTTGGAAGATATCTGTCGAATCCAGGTCAAGAACATTGGGTTACAGCTAAAAAGGTGATGAGATATCTACAACGAACAAAAGACTTTATGCTCGTGTATAGCAAAGTAGAGGACCTAAAGGTGATTGGATATTCAGATGCTAATTTTGCTAGTTGTTCAGATGATAGAAAATCAATTTATGGATATATTTTTATGATGGCTGGAGGTGCTATTTCTTGGAAGAGCACAAAACAAACCTTGATTACGAACTCTATAATGTATGCTGAGTTTGTAGCGTGCTACGGTGCGTCGATTCAAGCAGTTTGGCTAAGAAATTTGATCTTAGGATTGCGAGTTGTGGACTCTATTGCTAGACCTATGGTGATCTATTGTGACAACATTGCAACTGTGTTTTATTCCAAGCATGACAAGATTAGTAATGCGTCCAAACACATGGAGATCAAATATTATACTATTAAGGACTTGGTAAAAGATGGAGACATTGTAATTGAAAATATCAGAACTGAGTCCATGTTGGCTGATCCTCTAACAAAAGGCTTACGACCCATTTTGTTTAAAGAACATGTAAAGAATATGGGTGTTTTAGATTCTTTTGATTTCTTTTGTTAGTGGGAGTTATACAAATTGTATTTCTGGATATTATGGTTATATGCAGACTGATAATGCTTTTATGATGTTTATTAAAGCATTTATTTTGATAATTGTTGTTGTTGATTCTATTGTTATCCTTTCTCTTGTTGACTGAGAAATGGAAGTAGAAAATAGTATCTTTAAACAAATTTCGTTTAAAGATGACTGGATGTCACTGATTATGAGATCTCATGTTGGATTGTGACATAGTCGTGCAATTTCATGTTGTTTAGAAATTGCGTTAATGAAGTTTCATGTCGTTAAGAAATTGCAATGAGAACCGATAAGAAATAGTGTATATTTTGATCACATGTTGGCACTATTTTTTACTACACTACTAGGCCCATGATCCATGAAAATATAATACTTATTATATGTGATTATGGAATGTCTTGTGTTGTGGCATTTTCTTAACACATTGATCTCCATAGTCCTAAATTGAGGTTATATAGGATTGGATTGGTATTGAGATGCCATTATTGGAATATTATTTTTTAAAAGTTGTGGCCACATAAAACAAAATTTTTAGTTATTAACCTGATAGTGTCTTTTTCAAATATAAAATCATTTTCAAAATAAAATAAGTTAATTAATGTAGCCAAAGTGGGAGAATGTTGGAAATTTCCTATAATATGGGTTTACATTAATTAATTGATTTTCTATTTTAAATAATCGGGTTAATGGATATTCCAATATTTGTTTAACCCTAAAGTGATCTGAGTGAATTGGCTATTGGCATCTATTGATAACGGGCCTAGTTGAGCAGCAAAGTGTAGGCAATTGTGTTTAACTGAAGCCCGTAATGGGAATGACCCAGTTGACACGCTGTTGATTAGGGTTTGCTAGGTTCCCTCTCTAGCCTATAAAATGGTAGGTTATACCTATCAGTTGCTTTAATCCCATTGAAAGCTGCTACATCGAAATAGGTCATAGAGAGGAAGATCTGGCATTCCGATAGATTCCTGATTATCAGAGTGATCTACTTTTCTGCAAGTGAAACAATGGCTCAAACAGGTACGCTTTAATTCCGCTGTATTTATTGATCGGTGTTTTACAATCATATATGGATCCGTTATTTCCTTGATTGATTAGTTGTATATGTGAATAAATATTATATATTCACAACATAAAATATGACGTCATCGTTGAGGACTTCATATTTGGACTCGAAGCATTTGATATATTTTTAGTCTTTCGAGGCCAATGTTCTTTTGTCGTTTATGTCGTGTTTTTTTCCATGTTTTTCTTTTAAACCCCATTAGAGTTAAAGCTCCGACAACAATTGAAGGTGCACGCCATACGTCTCAAGAAGCGAAGGTTGTGGATTTTGATTTATTTTACAAAAAATATATGTATGAATTTATTTAAAATCATATCTTAATAAATCTTTAATCACTCACCAAATTTACATTGATTGATTAGAATAAGAGCTTTTTTTTTATCATGAAAATAAAATATAATGTAATAGCTTAGCGCATCTAAATATGAACTACACCATAGATTTACACAAATTAAATATTAGAATAAGAAAAGATAAAAAAAAATTATCAAATTAATTATTTGAGAGGAAACAAACAGAGCCTTAGAATGGTAAGTCATTCCCTTTGTTGTATTCTATTTAGGGTTCAAATAAATGGATGAAGTTAAATAGTCGGAAACCAGCCATTGGCAAAAGGAGTAGGGAAAGAAAAAGGAAGAAAAAATCAAAAAGTATATTATAAAAAAAAAAGGTCCACTCCAATGCCAGCTGTGCTACATGATCGCTGGCATCCACGTTAACAATTTTCAATCAAAATTGGAACCAATATGAAAATTTTTAAGATTAAATTAACTCAATTGAAAAATTACTATCTTGGTATTTTTCCAAGTACTAGGGACACATATTTATGGCCAGTACATGAAAGTAATTTTATTTCTTGAATAAACTCACTCTACTGGAACGACCGAAACAAAAAAAAATAGTCGACAACCAATTTTTCCAATTTCCCTTTTGCCCAACAAGAAAAGCCATCGTCCAAAAATCAAGTAGAAGACCAGCGGGTGATGGAACTAGTGTCCCACGGAAACAATCAGATGTCCGCTTGTCGTCGGCCCAGTCGAGGTGTAGGCTGAAGAGGCCCGTCTTTGTCGGCCCGTTCGGGTCCGTTTTGCATGGACTGGACCAGGTGGGATGTCCAAAAGTTGGGGAGCAGAAAGTTGGAGGTCGCATACCTCCGGCGCCTGTAGTGTTCATCCGGCACGTGCGAGACATCGATCGGACTTTCCATCTGCCATCATCAGGAAAATGTTCGTCCGACATCGATCGGATATTTTGGGATGACGCACATATCAATTTATGGCAAAATTTCTTCGAGCAACAATAGTTACGATAAGGAGAAAAACAGCCAAGGGGTTATAATTTTTATACAATATTCATTTGACTATTATAACTTTTTTTTCGTCACTTAAGTGTCATATCAAAGTAAAATCGATTATTTACAAATCATTATATATTGATTTTTTTATTAATTTCCCATTTGATGTAGATTTTCAAATTTTTAATTTTTTTTTTCATTTTTTCAAGGTTGGTAACCTTTCCCGGTTGCGAAACCCTCGCCCATATTTAGGTGAGAGTTACCTTGCCCTCAGACACAAAGGCCCTAGGCAAGGGCATCATGGCCATAGGTGAAGCCCCGAACGTTCTTGCCAATGCTCGGCTAGGGTTTCACAACCGGTGAGGGTCACCAATGACCCTTGCTGACCTTTAAAAAAGGCACAGAAAGAAGGAAAAAATTATTTAAAAATTATCCACGTCAGAGTCGGCAAAGCCACGATGGATGTCTGGCTCCATGTTGGATTTTCCAACAAGACAAATCGCCGATGGCACCCAAATGATCAATTTTGACTTAGAAATAAATTGTGAAGGTGTTCTTGGATTGTATTTTTATCTTATTTGAGAAACCATAAATTAGGTCATCATACATAGTGAATTTTTCGCTATATTAAAAGGATAATTGGATCTTGAATTCATATGAGACAAAATCCACTATAAGATATGTGTTCACCCTTGGTGGAGATGATGTAACTTTAAAATAAGCCAAACAAAATTATGGAAGAAATGACAATCCTACTAAACCAAAATTTGACTTGATTGAAGTAGATGCTTTGATGATGTAATTATAATAGTCATTTTCCAAGCCAATATTTTGGCAAATGCAAAATAATTGGAGGTAGACTCAGATGCTACTAGGTATATATGCTAAAAACATAATGCTTTATCCTCCTAACCTCTAGTAAAGAAGGAGAAGAAAATATTTATATTGGTGATTGAGTAACTACGCAAGTTCTTGGAAAGAAGAAAAATTTCTGAAACTTATATTAAAATTGAGATTGAGTAGTTGAGAAATTTCTTAGCATATGTTTCTTATGGAAATGAAACGACACCTATGTCTAAACATTGTGATTGACAAAAAGAAATAGCCATTGCAAAGAATGGAACTTTCAATGGTAAAAAGAGATGTCCGGCTAAGACGTGATGATGTTGTAAAATAATTCCTTAAAAAAAAAGGATTTATATCGATCGATTATGTTAAGTCAGAATTGATTTTGGCCAATCCTCTTACTATACGTTGAGGGGAATGGAATCAAGCCAATTGAAGAAAATCAAGAGTGATGATAACCCAACCTATGTGATTGGCAATCTCATGAATTAGTTTCATATGGGAATTAACAAGTCATTTGTTGATCTAGTGCACTATTAAAAATTTTGTGTTTCTCATAAGGTGAAAAAGTGCAAAATTGTAAAGAAAAAGAGGTTGAACTAAGCTCTTAATAAAATTTCATAGTCATTGTTAGTGGTGTATTAAGCTGCAGAATACACTTGATGGAATCGAGGCCGCTCCTATGAGAATTATTGGCAATAATCTCTAAAGTACTTATGAATAAACTAAGCATGCACATGGCATATTAGTGCAAAACTGCATTTGAACAACAAAGTTTATGGGAGTGTAATGTGATTGATGAAAATTATAATTCACAAAAAGAAAGTCTTGGTTCAAAGAAGTTTCAAACTTCACCAATGATTTTTGTAATTTATATTTCATTTTTTCTATGGCTAGTTCATAGCCTAACAAGCACCAATTTGAATACATTACTCTCCAATAACCCAACATTATTCTATTTTTTCTTTTCAAAACTTATTGAACTATATGGGGGATTGTTAGATGTTTCAGTAGTTTTGAAATATTTATTAGAAATTATGACCGTAATATTTATTAGAAATTAGACCGTTATTAAAGTCACCATTTTTGTAATGGTTTAACAACGGCCATATAACGGCCTTCTAATAGCCGTATAACGGTTATCTAATGACTTTATAACTTTTGATTTATTACTTCATAAACCCTTCATAATTTTATAATGGACATCCTTTTAATTACCAATAGATTTATGACGGTCTCCTAATGGCTCTATCTTTCTCTTGTTTAAATATAAATTAAACTTCAAACTATAATATTTGAAGATGCACTATGTTGTCATATCTTTCCTTTTCTTTTTGTCGGGTTATACACATAAGGTTGTTCCGTTCCTTCTAATATTCAATATGGAATATAGAAGAAAGTATGTTATATCTTGGGAGGATAGCCGCTAAAACCTTATGCACCGAGTTTTGTACTACGAGGGACAAAATTATCCTTAAAGACAGTACTTGCACGTCTCAAAAAATTTTTTTTATTTTCTAATCTTTTGTAATGTATTTACAATAGTTATTACTATTTTTATGAATTCTAATATTTTTCCAACAAGAAGCCCAAGATGTATCGGGCTCGTCCAAGTAGAGGCTATGATGCTGTTGAAGGAGTGACCATCTGGGGCTGCATCTTTGGCCTTTACCAAGAATGGAGCCTAGAAGGTGGCTAGCGTGAACTTGTGATCTTCGAAATACTACCTTTTGAAGTATGTCGTGTCTAATTTGCTACTTGTAAAGGAAAACCACTCAATCCTCTCTTTTCGAAGAGTCTCTCTCTACCTTTTTGGGTAGCTAAAAACCCTAACATTCCCTAAAATCCTATCCCGTCTCCACCCAAATACCATAAAAACCCTAACCCTTTTACCCCAGCCTGCTTCAATCATCCCTCACTAATTGGATTGTCTAATCCCAAAGCTTGAATCCTTTTAGCTTGGCTGCCATGGAAGAGGCAGAAGACGTAGAGCAACGAATGGCATCTTTCTACAAACGATTAGGGAGAATGTGGTCAGCCAACATCATCAAGCCGATGGAGAATATAGCCTCTGAGGAGAAACTAAAGGAATGCAAACGATCCCTCCTTAGATAGCTAGACACAAACCCAAAGGTTAACTTCCAGGCGTTTTGAGAACACAATGAAGAAAGCTTGGAGGCTAGAAAGTGTGGAGATAACCCAGTTACGACCTGGTATTTTCTGTTTCACTTTTGATATTGAGATTACTAAGAACAAGGTAATGGACTCAGGTCCTTGGTCCTTTGCAAACCACTTGCTTGTCTTAAAACCATGAGAGCCAAATATTCCTCCCCAATGCTATGATTTTAACTCGTGTGAATTCTGGGTTCATATTCATGGGCTGCTATGTGAATGGATCACGGAAGATGCGGTTCGCCAGATAGCAAGTAATATTGGAGTGGTTTCGGCTATTAAAATCAAAACAAAAGGTAATGCCTCTATCAAAACAGGAAAAGTGAGAGTGAAACTTAACCTATTGTCCCCTCTACAATTAGGTTTTATTATCAGTAATGCAGGGCAAAAAATCTGGCTTGACTTTAAGTATGAGGGGCTCCCACATTACTATTACTCTTGTGGAAAGATAGGGCACTATGCTACCTATTGTGAGGAGGTGCCGTTTAAAGAAGAAAATTTTGATACAGAGGATGGGCGTATGTTTGGCTCGTGGCTAAAGATTGAGAATTAGGAAAATAGCCCATACTGGATATTTTTTTATGGAGGTAAGGAGAATGCCAATAGGGAAGAAGAAGTTGCCCTAGAAACTCCGCCAAACCTAGGACAAATTGTGCTATATGAACCACAGACATCTAGTACACAGAAGCAACCAAACAACAGCAATATGGAGAATGGAAAGGAGATACTTATAGAAAATTGCTATGTTGAGATGCAGGAATGCCAAATGACTGAAACAATCCCACCTTTTGTCACGATTCCTACACAGATAGAGGTAATTATAGCCTTGGTCCCAGTTTCTCAGAAGAAAAAACTTTGCAAAAAGAAAATTCCAAGTGGTAAAAAAGCAAGGTACAATCCTTATGATACTCAGCAACCTAACATATTAGAAATTGATGAAACCCAGCTACTTGATACACCTATCAAGTTGGTAGTAGAGAATGAAAAAAGGGCTTTGGTGGCTAGCCCGAATAAGCCATCGGTTTACAGATAAATTTCCTATATTGGAATTGTCAGGGGTTGGGCACACCCCTGACAATTCAAGCCATCCAAGCCCTAGTGGCTGATGAGAGGCCCAGTTTGATGTTCTTAGTGGAAACAAAAAATCAAGAAAAAATGATATTTTGTTTAAAACGGCGTTTGTAGTTTCAGAATTTGTTTATGGTGAATCCAATGGGAACTGCAAGGGGGTTGGCACTCTTTTGGGATAATATGATTTCGGTTACAGTAGAATCACACTCTTCACACTTTGTGAATGTGATTGGAGAATACATAGGAAGTGGGCGGAGAATGCGAATTACTTTTGTTTATGCACCAAACGATTTTCAAGGAAGACTTCATCTTTGGGAGGAATTGTGCTAGATCGGTCACTTGAATAACCTTTCATGGATTTGTGCTAGTGATTTCAATGAAATTCTTTACCTATGGAAAAAAGTTGGTATGCGGTTGGCAGAGAATTACCGCATGAAGGCTTTCCAAGATTTCTTAGATGCTTGTTGCCTCATGGACCTAAAGAGCAAAGGGTGTACATTCACATGGGCTAACAATAGGGAAGGGGATGCGTATGTGAAGAAAAGACTAGACCGAGCAGTATGTTCTATGGAGTGGAGAGTCACTTTTCCAGAGGCGGAGGTTTATGCATTACTGGCTATTGGTTCTGACCATAGCCCGTCATTAATTTCTCTATCCCCGGTACAAGAAAAAAGGAAAAAAGAATTTAATTTTGAAGCTTTTTGGCTGGAAGAGGTTGAATGTGGGGAAATTGTAAGGGATGCTTGGCAAAAGGTAGAAGATACAAATGATGAGTTGGTCACAAATTTGAAAAGAGTTTCTGGTGAACTAGAAGTTTGGAGTAAAAAAAGGTTCACGAATGCTCATAAAAGAATTAATAGATTGAAGAAGGAAATCCAGAAACTTACCAACCTTTCGAGTGGAGGGTAGAATCGAGAAAAAGTCCAATTGCTAAAGGAAGTAATAGAAAAATTATGGAGACAAGCAAAAATGTACTGGGGATTAAGATCAAGAATACATTGGTTAAAGTGGGGAGATAAGAATACAAAGTATTTTCATGCTACCACCATCCAGAGACGGCAAAGGAATAGAATTACAATGCTGAAATCTGACAATGAGGAATGGACACGAGATGTTAGCCAATTAAAGCAATCAACAGTGAATTTCTTTTAGAACCTTTATACTTTAGAGGGCCCCAGTAGTTTTCATCCAGTGCTAGAAAATTGTCACAGCATGGTTGGAGAAGAAATAAACTATGATCTAACAACTGAGGTGACACTAGAAGAAGTTAAGGCAACAGTTTTCCAATTGGGTTCCACTAAGGCACCGGGGCCTGATGGCCTAAATGGGCAATTTTATCAACACTTTTGGGAAGAGGTTCAGCAGGATGTTTTTAAGGAAGTGCAAAAATTTTTATATCTGGAATATTAAATCCAGTTATGAACAAGACTCATATATCCCTTATTCCCAAAGTACCTAACCCGAAGAGACTGGAATAGTATCGACCAATAAGTTTATGCAATTTCAGTTATAAAATCATTTCAAAAGTCTTGGCTAATAGGCTAAAGCCTTGGCTTCCAAATTTAATTTGTGAAGAGCAAAGCGCCTTCATTAGTGGACGACAAATTCAAGATAATATCTTGATTGTCCAAGAAGTGCTTCATCAACTAAGGGTGAGAAAGAGGAAGAGAAAGTTCCAGGCAGTGCTGAAACTAGATATGAAAAAAGCGTATGATCGAATAGAGTGGGAATTTCTTGGAAGCTTGCTTGCTAAAATTTGGATTCTATGCAAAATGGGTGAACTGGATAATGCAATGCGTGTCCACAGTGACGTTCAGTGTCAAATTTAATGGAGAGCCTTTGCCCTATTTTCAACCATCGAGGGGTATTCGACAAGGTGATTCGTTATCCCCCTATCTTTTTATATTGGTTGCCAATGTGCTATCTTTATTGATGAAAAAAGCAGTGGCAGATGGAACCATCAAAGGAATTCGTTTTAATAGTTTTTGTCCCACTTTATCCCACTTGTTGTTTGTGGATGACTCAATTTTCTTTCTTGATGAGACAATCACTGAATGCCAAAATGTTGCCTCCGTTTTGAGTCAATATTGCTTAGCTTCTGGACAAGCAGAAAATTTAAACAAGTCGGGAATCTTCTTTTGCAAATAGTGCCCACCAAATTTGAGAAGAAATATGGCAGGAGAACTAAGGGTCCCAGTGATAGGAAAAATGGGCAAATACTTAGGGATTCCATCCGATTGGAGGGAAACAAAAAAACAAATGTTCGCTTGGATTATTGCAAGAGTAAACAAGAAGCTTGAAGGTTGGAAGGAAAATTTGATATCGAAAGAGGGAAAGGAAGTCCTCATTAAATTAGTAGTGCAAGCTTTACCTCAATATGCAATGTCGATTTTCAAAATTCCAATCTCAATTTGTCGAGCTATTGAGAAAAAGATAGCAGCATTATGGTGGAAAAATAATGAAAAGCAGACTGGTTTGCATTGGAAAATGTGAGAAACTTTGAAGTATAGGAAAGATGCTGGAGATCTTGGGTTTCGAGATTTATTGACTTTCAATAAGGCTATGTTGGGAAAACAAGCATGGAGGATTTCACAAGATCCCTTGTCTTTGTGGAGTCGTTTTCTAAAAGGAAATATTGCCCGAGAGAGAATTTTTGGCAAGCTGGGAAAGGAAGCAAACCTTCTTGGGGATGGCAAAACCTTATCATGGGTAGGGATGCCATATATCCATCTATTAGATGGGTAGTTGGTAATGGGGAAAAGATTAACATCAAAGAAGACATATGGCTTAAACAGGGATTGATCGGGGGACCTACAAACCGAAACGAACCTCGAATGGTGTCTGAACTAATTATAAAGGAAGAGGCATGCTGGAATGAGCAACTAGTGGATGAACTTTTTGACTCAGAGATCAGCAATGAAATCTTAGCAACTACCTTGGGGAGTTTGGAATTGGAAGATAGAATGGTGTGGACACCTTGCAAATCAGGAAGCTTCATAGTAAAAAGTGCATATAATAGTAGCAGAGAGGAAACAATCAACCAAACTTCAGAAAAGGCATCGTCCTCCTATCAGAGCCCCAAATCTCTGTGGAAGAAAATATGGCAATCCCACACCTACCCCAAAATAAAATATTTTCTATGGAGTGCTTGCCAAAACGCCCTTGCTACCGAGGATAACCTTTTTAGAAGGCAAATCTTACCTCCTCCCCTTTGCAGTCTCTGTAATCAAAGCCCTGAAACCGTAGAACACGCTCTCCTTCTTTGTCCATGGACAAGGAAAATCTGGAAAGATACAGCTTTGAACATCAATATCTCTGCCCAGGGTTTATCGCGATTTGAAGTATGGTTAGATGAAGTCGAACATACCTCGGTCTCCTTTGAGTTTCTAGCATTTGTTCTTTGGCAAATATGGAAAGCCCGAAACCACTTTGTTTTTCGAGAGAAAAAACCAGATCCAGAGCAGGTAGTGGATGAAGCTGTTGTGATGCAACGAAATCACGATCAGTAGCTCCCTCCGAAGAAGAAAACCAAAAACGCAGCAAGCTTCCGCCTCCATCAATGGCGGCCACCAGAGCCAAGGGAACTCAAAATCAATATTGATGGAGCCTCTCTGCCTAGAAGGAACGAAGGCGCAGTGGCAGGTGTTTGTCGTGACAGTTCTGGAAGGCTAATTGACGGTTTTGCGCGATCTATTAAGGTGTCTTCAGCGGCTCAAGCGGAGGCACAAGCCATGGTGGAAACCCTAACGTACTTTTCTACACGAATTCAAGTACCACTTGAAGTGGAATCAGATCATTCTGATCTGATGAGTGCACTCACTTGCGGAGCACAGATCACCTAGGAAGTTCAAGGGCTCATCAAACAAGCCCATTCACTTCTCAAGGCTTTCAAACATATAAAGTTAGCCCATATTAAGAGAGAGTCCAATAGGATTGCTGACTGGGTTGTTAGAGCCCAGAATAAAAACAAATTATCACGAAATTGGGTTTTTCAACCACCCCCGCCCCTCTTAGAGCTTCTCTGTTCTGAATCAAACGAAGTGTATCCACCTATTTTTTCCCAGTAATGAAAGTCGTTTCCTTTTTCTGACCAAAAAAAAAGTATGTCGTGTCTATTGAGTATTTGTGAGATATTTCCTCAGGAAATTCCACCTGAAAGATCATCCTTTAAAGCTGAGAGCCAACTTGTTTAATGCCAAATTCGGTTTTATAAACTATTGATCTGTGCTTAAACTTGCTTAAGCCAATAAGCCGAGGCAGGATTCTCTCTATGCAGACGAATACTATTGCCATAAGAGGCCTCAAATGCAAATGCCGCATAAGCTGAGTAAGGACACAAAGATAGCACTTACATTAGCCAGGAGGTAGGTGCAGCGACTGCACTTGGTTCCTCCCGACTAAATCCCCCCATGAACGTGAGCGATTTCCCTTGAGCCATCTCCAAGAACCGGCTAGCGTGGAACTGAGGCAGCTCGTACTCGTCGGGCTTCCACTGCCACTTCAAGAACTTGGTGTTAGGCCTCCCAAACTTCAAGCAGTTGTGCTGATTGATGATCAAAGGGCAAGTAACGTTGGTGTAGTACACGGCATTGGGGTGATGGACCCATTTCCCTCTAAATACATCGCATCTCCTGTCCACTCCCTCTATTGCTTTGGATACACCGGTGCTGATTACCAGCTCCTGAGATAAAGGGACATTGAGATGCATGCTGGTGACAAACAAATAAAGGGGGATCGCAGCAAGGAGAACCGGTGTCAAGGTGAGCACCAGCAGCGCCATGAGCACCTTCTTGGCGCTGCTGGTGCACTGTGGAGGGCTTTTGCCTGAGTGAAGTTCAGAAATTAGGAACTTCATGGGTGAATGAGGCAAAAGTGTAGCACAAGAAAATCATCCCGCACCAAGATCAATATGTGTAAATGGGGGGGACACTAGCCTTATTGCTCTTTGTTCAGTCAGGACATCAACCTTTGCATTACTCGGTCTGTAACATTTCATTAGTACCTTGATTGTCCTCCATTCTTGAATGAATAACAGTTAGTGCACGCATAAATAGTTGATCGATTGGGTCGTTATCAACTATGACCCGATTCGACCTTGGCTTCTTCGACTTCCAGCCACATATCTTCACAAACCAACAGCTAATGATGGACAATACAAGAATCTGAAAGAAGTCCCTCTCTAAGTTTAAATGGCCATCATGCGTCGTGGTCGAGTTCATTCTGGCCCATCCATCGCAATGTGCTCATCGAACTATCTTATTTTGGTTGCAAACCACCATTTTTTCCTATCCTTATCCTTAACGATTTGACTTGACGGTCAAAATCTTGTACATAATCTCTCTCTCTTAAGAGGAATTTCTATTTATTCCTTAACATCAGAACAGTCGCTTTCTTCTATTTTATTTATTCGGGGGAGGGGGGGTTGCAGTTTCTCTTTCTTAAAGGCTCTTTTCATGCTAACCCCAAGAAGTTATTGGTTTTTAACTATCTCTACTGGCATCTCAGTGTAGTCCTACAGCTCATGGCCTATCTTACCTTACCACAACAAAACAACAGGATTTTAGGTAGGCCTTCCTATTCCAAGCGCTTCCAACTTAACTAATCATAAATCATAGATTGGTCTCCCTTTATCTTTCTTTTGTTAGAATGGAAAATCTTGAAAAGATTCAATTCAATCTTGCTGCCATTATTCAAAAGGAAGACCAGGAAGGCGAATCCAAACCAGGGCCCTAGAAAGAAAAACCGTCTATAGAGATCAATGTTGTCTCGATTTCACTTTCTTTTTTAAAGGGGAATAAAAGCAAATGCTGCTCTATTCTCCAAGGGCTCCACCCAGATCTATCAGTAGTCCAGTATGTGCAAGTTATGCCAGCCTTCAAACTAGATTGTTGGAGTTCCATTAAGATAAAGTCATCATTCATCTTCCATAGCTAGCATAGCATGGGCGTTCAGCCAAAGCATAAACCCTGTCGTTTATTTGCTGAAAGTATAGAGAAGCTGAAAGTATAGAGAAAAGCTATTCTTCTTCTTGGCTATCTAATGGGAAGGTTCGACCTAAGATAAGAAAGGTGGCTCGAAGGTCTTGCTCCAAAAAGAGAGGATTCATTTCGATGGGGTCCGATGATCCCTCGGTTTGCGTCGGATCTCGACACTTGTCCACCCAATCAAACAAAAGAATTCTTGATGGTGAGCGAAAGCCTGATACTCGTAATATTAACCCTTTTCTTATTCTTGATGGGCATATGGTCGTTCCCCTTTTTCTGGCGAAATCCGTGGAATCATTCCTTGGCTCCGAAGCCACTCCACGGACATTTCACTCACTCATCAACTCAGTAGTTTGCAAAGCCCCTTTTAGAGGCCTTACGCATCCTCACCCAAGCCAGCCTGCTAGATCAGTGGCCTCGAGCAGACGAGGAAGAATGTAGACTCCATCTATCTGGGTTGACCGTATAGAAAAAATTAATGATTTGGAAAATATTTTTTTAATTTCAAAGTATTTTTAAAGTTTTTCGCCATCGGTATTGTTAACCAATCCCCCTCTTGCTATTTTTGAGCTGCACTCTTGCACACTTTCTGGTCTTTGAATCATTGCAGAACTGAGGAAGAAGGGCGATTTGTAGGATGTGCTCCATCATTAGACATCTGGATGGAGAGCCATCTCAAGTGTATCAAAGACAGATTCACGAGACCTTACTTGCTAGAAAATAGAATTCCAATCAAGGAAAAGAAAGACCTGTGCCCACCTTCATCTTCTAGTTTTTGCTCCTCCTTCAGTTTCAGTAGGGCAAGCCCTTTCCTCAACCATTTCTACACCCATTCTCCAAGCATTGAACAGGGTAGGATATAAGGTCCAAAAAAGGGGAATCGGCTATAATAGGTTAAATTCTAGGTTTCAGGTCTAGAATCTACCCACCCTAAAACCATTCACTCCTACCGGGTATTTCCTCCTATGATGAGTAAGGATGCACATAGAGAATTGCTTGAATCGAACCGGATTACACTAGCCTATTTTAAGTGGTCCTATGGGGCATTAGTCAGTTCTCGATTCCATCATATTGGAGCCAATGATTTTCGGTCAGGTTCTCGATTCCTACTTCGGAACCAGATCGTCTCGACAAAACCAATTTATATTTTTTTGATTTCTTAAAGAAGTAAAGTGTAAACCTCAACCCTAATCTCCTCTCACACCTCACTTATTCCGAATGATGAAGCAAATCTTTGTTTCTTTCATATTGCTGCATGAATTCATCCAATTTGCTCATTTGGTCTCTTGCTTCTTTCTTTATTTTACTTTCTTTCTTTCCTACAAGGATTTCCCGATTTTACCTCCCTCACTTACTCATATCTTCCTTTTAGTTATGAGTCCGTTGTTGATGGAAAGGAATCCATTGAATCATCCTCCTTCTTTCGAGCACACCCCTATAATTACGACGGCATCATCTCTCAGTCTTCTTCGTAAATCTTGGAGGAAATCCCAATTTCGACTTGCAACATGGATTAGCGATTCAATTAATCCAAAAATTTATGCTAAGGTATGTAAATCCACCAATTCTATCGAACTGCTTAGGAACTAGATCTAATCGAAGGTTTAGTCCAAGGACCGAGTGGTCTGATTCATGATTCCATAAATGGGGTACCGATTCTCTTGGTCCGATTACTGATTCCTTGGTGGGATTGGACCAAACCAAGAACCAATCACCCCTAATGATAAGTAAACCATCAAAGGAGTGGATTAGATCAGGTCATATATAGTCTGACCCAAACAGACCCATTTAACACATTTTGATTCATTTTCATACAATGCAAATATAATGACTCATACTTAACTTGATTTATATGCAACCCAATCCATATTACTAAAACAATTCCATATATAATCTAGTTTATGAAAACTCATAGCAAAATTGAGATGAGAGTGAGCGCAAGAACAAATGAAGGAGGGAGAGTGTGAAGAGAGGGTCATAGTAATAGATTGGGGTATGATACATTTATAATCTATTTATAATCCATTTAATGCTCATATTGTGTTTAAACTCATTTATGACCTATTTTGTCAATATAATTAACCCATTTAACACCCATATGAATTAATAAATGAATTTATCACTCATTTTGACGGGTTTAGTGGCCTGCAACAACGGGGTTATGCTAGGTCATTTAGGGTCGTGTTCGAGAACAGAAACCGGCCCAAATGGAATCACGATTACCCATGCTTTGCCAAAAATTTTCGGCTAGAAAAACAGAAAATTGCCAAAACCATTTTTCGAACGATAAAAAAATGCGCTTGCCTTTTTCCCAATTGCACTCGATATCGTATAAACATAAACATCAGCTGCGCAAGTTATGTAGCTTCCTTTGAGCGAACTTTCCACCTCTGTCCGACTTCATCACATAAAACAAGAGCTCGTTCCACGTATTGATCGGGCCGGGCAAGCACCAGTGCACACAATCGGCCCGGCCCATGTTGCTCTTGGGCCAATTGCACTGTCGGTTCGGATGCCCGTCGGGCCGGAGCAGCATCGCCCGCGTCATGTCGAGCAGCCGGATCTTCGACCCATCCACCCTTGCCTGCCTCTCCGCTTCAAGGAACTCCTCCACCGGCGCCACATAGAACTCCACGTCGTAGCCCTCCAACTTCTTCTCGTCGCTCCCGAACGGCCGCGTCCTTGGGCAGCTCCCCCCGTCGGTCCAGTCCCCGTGCTCGAAGTGTGCCAGTGAGAACGTCCTCGGGAACGTGGTGCCGTCGCCACCGCCACTGCCCTCGCGGCCCTTCCTTCCTGTGATGGTGTTGGTGATATTGCTAGTATAAACACCTAGAGGGGGGGTGAATAGGCGCACAAACAATTTTTCGAAATACGGAAGCAGCAGATTGAAATACGATCGATGTAGAGAGAGTAAGGAAGAGAAAATCAAACACAGGATTTATAGTGGTTCGGCTTATTCCAAGCCTACGTCCACTCTTCCGCACCGACAACCCACCGGCTGGATTTTACTATGATCAAAAGAGAAGTTACAAAGCACAGCTTTGCCTTGATTCCACAAAGTGTAGATGTTCTATCACACCTCCTCAAGGTCTCTCACAAATATAGACTCTCTTTTGTATACAAGTATTCGCTCAAGAGATTTATCTAAACAAATAGGAGCTTCGACTTTGGAATTCTTCTATCGCGCACTCTACTTAAACAACTAAGAACGTCTTCCTTATATACTCATTTATGCCATCATACCCGTTGGCACTTTCCAAAGGAATTCCTCCAATCTACCCGTTGGACGGAATCAATTAGGAAGATCGTTCGAGCTATTAAAAGAACGTGTTGATAGCCCATCAATCCGTTCGCCCATACAATTAGGATCTCGGTTTCCATAAGTAGAACCTTCCAATAATATTTAGACAATCATCGAATCTTCAGTCATTGAATCAATCTTGATCAATCAAAGGATTCGATACGTCTTCTCCAGCCACGAGATCTTCTCCATGACAAGGTTAAATCCCGAACAAAACATCAGTTCGGGATAACCTTTCTTCAACGGATCGTGACTGTCAATGAGGATAGACTTTGAGTCTTGAGTCGGCTGTCCGGAAGTCTTCGACTTTAACCAACAGAGTCCGCCGACCTTCGAGACTAGATCGACGGAAACATTTTGTCAACTTCAAAACTCTTCACGAGGATTTCTCCAACAATCTCCCCTTTTTATGGTGACAAAACCTTCATGCAGATTTGGATAACTTTGACCTGCAAAACATTTCTCAAACACATATGCATATCTTATGGAAATAAATGGCTAATAGAATAACACTAGAATCTGCAACCACAGAAAATAGGTTAGTCCATTATATGATTTAAGCCATTCATAAGATATCAATATTGATAAATAGAAGCAGTCAAATCCAAATCAAATCCAAGTCTAGGCGTTCTTATCCGAGACACAAAACAAAGTCAAAGTCTGTCAAAAAAACAGAGAGCGAGTTAAACACAATCCAACAAACGGTTAAAAAAGAATGAAAGTTTTCAAATCATGCATCTCTCCCCCTTTTTGTCATCATTTAAAAAGGATGAGATGAAATCAAGATTGCTTGGGAACGCGGACAAGCCTGGAAATCTTCCATAGATCGAACAATGCCTTCCGGCCTCTTAAAGTCTTCCTTCACCGTACAACCTCCTCACTCTTGGCATTGGCCTGATTCTAAATAGAGAGGGCTTGCATCTTTTCATTTAATGAACGGGAAGAAGCTTGACCTTCGGTCTTCAAGCTTTGAACTTCGCATCCCAAGGCATAAATCTGACCTTTCATCTCCAAGAGAATATCCATGATTCTCGCGAAAATCTGCTCCATTATCGGTCCGAGTACTTGCTTCGCTCGTTCGATGGAGTAAAAGGCACGATGGTGGATCGATAATCTCGCAGGTTGGGCGATGAAGCTTCATGACCTTCCTCTGGAAATTGAGATGCATAAACATCTTCCGGGTGCAGCGGGCGAGCGACTAACTCCTTCACTTTCATCCGGAAATGAAGATGTCACTCCTTTCTCCCGAACTCCCCCGTTTTCATGCCTACGGGTGGAGAAGAGATTTCCTCGGGTTCTCCTTCTCTTCTTTCTTCTTCAGTCTTTCTTGCTCGCTTCTTGCTCGTTTCCCTTTCTTCTTCTTCCTTCTCTTTTGCTTCTCTTTCTTCTTCTTCCTTCTCCTCTCGCTTCTTTCGTCCTTTGTTCCGATTCTTTCGTGGAATAGGATGACTTAAGTTCCTCAAAGCCATTGTAGAGATGGTGATGTCATCGTCATCATCTTCATCCTCAACGAGGAGAGCTCTTCTTTTCTTTGATGGAGCAGCCATGGGCTCCTTCCCTTTTCTCTTAGCAGAAGAAGAGAATTGATGAGATTTGGTAGGAGTCTTCTCCTTGAATTTCTCCAATTCCTTGCTCAGTTCCTTCAGACGCATTTTGGTTACCATTTTCAGTCCTACCACCATATGATCGCATAATCGAACACAAAAGATTTGCGGAGGCTGAATATTGAGATGTCCGAATAACTTTGTAACAAGGCTTGGGTAAGGGAGTTGACCTCTCGTCCTTCATCACTGCTCTATACATATGAAACATAACAGTATGAGGGAGAGAAAACTTCTTACCACAGAGGATGGCATACATCAACTTTGCCTCAGAACTTGACACATCAGTTTTGGAAGTTGATTTCGGCCGAAGGCAATTGATCACGATTTTGTGAAGCAAGATGTTGAATGCATTCATCCGTGAGTAAGTGATCTTCTCATCTGTTCTCCCGTCCTTCACCGGTTCAAGTGTAGCCCCAAAGAATGGAAACTTTAATCGGATGATATCTCGCTCTCTCAACTTCTAGCACATCCGCCAAAGCATATTCATATCCACAACATAGTCTTGTTCTTTAACATCGAAGGAGAATCTATTCGCATCCAAAAGCTAAGATTTGAATAGAAATATGCAGTCAATTCAAGTATAAGCCTCGGTAGAGTCGAACAAAACTTTTCAAGTTGAAGATAACTGAACTTTTCCCTCAAGTTCACTTTCACAAAGATCCAGAAAATCAAAGTCCACACTCCTAGGGTTTATTACCCCACGCTTCAAAGCAATTTCGAGTACGCAGATCCTTTTGATCCTTTGATCCGAACAAATCTCCCCTTTTTCCTTGAATTTCAGCCGCAATACCCATTTTCGGTTGAAATAGACCGAACAGATTGTCATCATCATTCCCATCTACAGGATTTGGCCCCGATCACGAGGATCACTTGGGATATTCGCAAGGGTTTCTCTCACCCACCCCTTTACGAGCGATTCCCAAACTTTCCATTCTTTTCAGAAAGATATATTCGTTCCTATATCCTTTTTCTTTAACAAAATCATCAACATAATTCAAAGGAGTACGAATTCCTTTTAAAGCACGATATAGCTTGTAAATAAAAGCGGGCTTTTGAACTCTTACGGGTCCGCCTCCTCGATGATTTCTTCTCGATGCCGATCAACAACGCCTTGAGGACTAGAAGGTGGAGAATGACGCTGCCGAGAATGTTGTGGGCTCGGTTGCGATCCGGGAGAAACTTCATCTTCAGAAGATCGAAGTGCGTAGGCCCCTCACTCATTTCTGTGGTCCCCCGCTTGCGATTCTTGACGACTTTCGTGAAGAAGACATCTTTAACAGTGATTGGAAGTTTCCTAGCTTGACTTTCCGAAAAGATTATAACTTTTTGAAGATTTAGCGAAGAAGACAAACGGGAATGGAGGATCGATGCTTTCTAGGGTTTTTGAGAGAGAGTAGAAAAATGAAGAGAAATCGACAAGTGCTTGTTCGGTTAAAAAGAAGAGTAAACAAACCGTCACAAAGGAAATAAAAATATGCCTTTTCAAAATAACGTCTTTATCCGCAAAAATAGTTATTTCAAAAATAACTTCCCTTTTGAAAATGAATCGATGCAATATTTATGTTAATTAAATATAGCAACAATTTAAACACTGATCGATGATCGTACCTTTTCAAGATAAGATTGGAGAGAGAAAGACTTATACGAAGGTCTAGCCAAGATGTTGATAAAGTCTTGTAAGCTCGAGTCCGAAAGTCTTTAGACTTTGATAACCTCATACCTCAAAATATTGAGTTTGGTCCGTATAGACTCAAATTGATTTTTCTCCAAAGGCTTTGTGAATATATCCGCCGTTGATTCTTTGAGTCAACAAATTGAATTGAAACATCTCCATTTTGAACATGGTCTCTTATAAAGTGATGTCGAATCTCTATATGCTTTGCTCTTGAGTGGAGAATTGGATTTTTGGTGAGGTTGATAGCGCTGGTGTTGTCGCAATTAATCTCCGTGCATGAGTCTTCAATTTCAAAGTCTCTTAGCTGTTGTTTTATCCATAGAATTTGCGAACAGCAGCTTCCAAGAGCTACATACTCGCTTCGTTGTTGAAAGAGACACGGTGCTTTGTTTCCTTGAAAACCAAGACACCGTCCCGTCTTCCAAGCAACCGACAAGTTCCCTGAAGTGCTCTTTCTATCAACTCGCAACCGGCCAGATTCGCGTCTCCGAATATCCTAGAAGATTAAAGTCTCCTTCTTAGGATACCAAAGACCGATGCTTGATGATGAAGCGACGTATTTAATGATGCGTTTGCAGCACCGAGATGAGATTCTCTAGGATCTGATTGAAACCTAGCACAGATGCAAACACTCAACAAAATATCAGGTCTAGAGGCGTAAGATAAAGAAGTGATCCAATAATGCTCCTGCACGGCTTTTGATCAACTTTCTTCCCTTCTTCATCTTTGTCTATCTTTAAAGAACTTGACATTGGAATGTCTACCTTTTTGCAATTCTCCGGTCAAACCTTTTGACAAGATCATTCACATATTTTTCTTGAAAAATAAAAGTTCATTCCTTCAATTGTTTTATTTGAAGACCAAGAAAGAATGTTAATTCTCCCATCATACTCATTTCAAACTCATCCTGCATAGACTTAGAAAATTTCTTGCACAGATTCTCATTAGAGGATCCGAAAATAATGTCATCCACATATATTTGAACAAGTAAGAAACTTTTGTTTTCCTTCTTGATAAATAAGGTCGTATCTACTTTACCTTTGACAAAACCATTTTGTAATAGGAAATTACTTAACTGTCGTACCAAGCCCGAGGTGCTTGCTTTAAACCATACAAAGCCTTTTTCAGTTTGAAGACTGAGTCTGGCTTCTTTGGGTCTTCAAACCCTGGCGGTTGTTCCACATAAACTTCCTCATGGATAAATCCATTTAGGAATGCGCTTTTGACGTCCATTTGGAATAACCTGAAATTCTTAAAAACAAGCAAACGCAAGTAATAGACGAATAGCTTCTAACCTTGCCACCGGAGCGTAAGTCTCATCATAGTCTATTCCTTCTTCTTGCGTATATCCCTTGGCCACGAGTCTTGCTTTATTTCGTACGACTTTCCCTTTCTCGTTCATCTTGTTTTGAACACCCATTTGGCTCCAATAATAGTTTTCCTTTTGGTTTGGATGTCAATTCCCAAACATCATTTATGCTGAACTGTCGAGCTCTTCTTGCATAGCTTCAATCCAGCTTTCATCGATAAAGCTTCTTCTATGCTCTTTGGTTCAATTTCGAAACGAGTGCCACAAAGACTAGACTCTTCTCGCCTTTTGGATCTGGTGCGAATTCCTTCATTAATTTCGCCGATTATAAGATCTTTGGGATGACTAGACTTATGCTTCCAGTTACTCGTTGATTTGTCTGGATGATGATCTCTTTCTTTATTTGGATCTTCACGAACATCTTGAAGCTGGTTTTCAGTCCGAGATGCTTCTTGAGTTGTAGACTTTGGAGGGTGCAGAGCTTGAGGTTCCGACTCTTCTTGATGAGTCCGACTTGATTCATCTTGCGTTGAGTCTTGAAATTTGACATTCATTGACTCCTCCACGGTCGGCTCTTCTTGTTATAGACTCGTAGGCTTTGCTTGAAGTAGAATATCCAAGGAAGATACCTTCATCGATCTTTCTTCAAACTTACCAACTCGATCTTTTGCATTTTTCAATATGAAACATTTGCACCCAAATACATGAAAGTATGAAACAATAGGCTTCTTTTCTTTGAATAACTCATAAGGGGTTTTCGAAGAATAAATCTTAAGAAAACTCTATTGATGATATAGCAAGCTGTTGAAACAGCTTCTGCCCAAAATCGAGAAGAAATTTTACTTTCAATTAAAAGAGTTCTAGCCATTTCTTGAAGAGATCTGTTCTTTCTTTCCACAACTCCATTTTGCTGAGGAGTATACGGAGAGGAAAACATATGCTTACAGCCAGATTCATCACAGAATTTTGTAAAATCTTGATTTTCAAATTCACCTCCATGATCTGTTCTTATACTAGAGATAACACAACCTTTTTCATTTTGAACCCTTTTAGCAAAATTTTCAAAATACGAAAAGGTTTCGGACTTACTTGAAAGGAAATATACCCAAGTAAACGGGAGTAATCATCAACAATTACTAGACAATACTTCTTACCCCCAATACTCGAGTTCGGTTGGTCCGAAGAGATCCATATGCAGCAATCGTAGAACATGATTAGTAGAGACATGATTTATTGGCTTAAAAGAATTTTTACCTGCTTTCCCAGAATGCATGGAGTGCATGAATCAGTCTTTTGGTATGGCAACTGGGTAATCCTCGAACAAGCTGTTTTGAAGAAATTTTGGCTAATTGCTTCATGTTGACATGACCAAGCTTTTTGTGCCATAAGCTTGCTTCGTCTTGAATTGAGATAAGACATTGCGATTCATTTGGTTTTACATCCAGAAGATAGATGTTTCCATGTCTTCGACCCAGAAAAGATTGAGTAGAGTCTTTACTTATTCCGGAACATGTTCCTTCTTGAAAGGAGATCTTGAAACCAGTATCACACAATTGACTAATGCTTTGAGAAGATTGTAATTGAGTCCTTCCACTAAGGAAACATTACTTATTGTGAGAGTTCCAATTTTCACGGTTCCAAATCCCACAATACTTCCTTTGTTGTTTCCTCCAAATGAAACTTTTCCACCATTTACTTGAGCAAGCTTTATAAAGCAATTTGAGTCTCCCTGTCATGTGTCTTGAGCATCCGCCGTCAAGATACCACTTTTGTTTCTTGATGGAGACCCGCATTTAACAAAAAGTCTCAAGCTTTCTTTGGTACCCAAATTTTCTTGGGTCCTTTGGTGTTAGTAAGATAAATAGTATTAGCCCATACTTTCTTAATAGGTTTCCATACCATAGGACACTCTTTTTCAAAGTGATCCGGATGTTGCACTTAGAACATCCGAGAGCATTTCTACCTACGGGTTTTACAAAGACTTTCTTGAAGTGATTTTTGTAAACCTCACTTGAAAGCCTTTTCTTAATTCTTTCTTTTACTTTAGGAAAATCAATCAAGGGAATTGTTTCTTGTCATACCCAGACCGGACTTATTGAAGTAAGGTCTTTGTCTTGAAAGAATTTTCTCAAGTTTTTCAGATCCCATAGAAAATTTCTTTGATATATTAGATAAGTCTGTTTTTAAGAAAGCATTTTCTTTTAAAAGATTTTCTTCACTTTCTTTAAGATTGGAAACAGACAAGTCTAGACTTTTAACTTTTTCTGCTAAAACCTTTTCCTTTTGTTTTAGGGCTGAGTTTTCCCTTTTTAGTTTGGAAATACTTTTGAGAGAAGTCTTAAGACTAACGCATAGTTCCTCAATATATTTAGAAACTTTGACAGGAATTTTAAAATTACTTGCCTCAAATTCATTGTTCGAGTCCGATCCCCGAGTCGATCCAGTCCGAGTCGATTGTGCCATCGAACACATAGATTGGCATATTCATTATCACTTTCTTCACACTCAGTATCACTCCAGGTTTCAGCTTTGAGAGCTTTTCGAAACTTTTCAGCTTTTCCTTTCTTTTTCTTCAAAAGAGGACAGTTGGGTCTGATGTGTCCCTTTTTCTTGCATTCAAAGCAGACTACATCTTTGTTTGGTTCCTCATCATCAACAGACTTGGTCGCTGTCTTTGAAAGCCTTGTTTCTTTGAGTTGAACCTTCTTCCTTTTCGTTTAGTTTTCTGAATCTTCTTATCATGAGAGCAAGCTCCTCATCGTCCATATCTTCTTGAGAATCTGTAACATCGTAATCATCATTTAATTTTAATGCAATGGATTTCTTACCTCTTGGATCTTCATCTTCATTGATCCTTTCCACTTCATAGGGATTGAAGAGTTCCAATCAGCTCATTGACGAGATAGTGGCATAATTCTGCGTCTCTCTTATCGAAGTCTTTATGTGATTCCAATCCTTGGAGAGTCCACGCAGTAGCTTGTTTACCTTCATGGGATCGAAGTTGGTTGACCTTGATTTTCAAGACCATTTACAATATCTGTAAAACGACTAAACATGTCGATATTGATTCTCGGCTTCATTCAAGGCTTCATATTGACCGAGAAGAATGTTGATTCTTGTTTCCTTCACTCGACTGTTCCTTCATAGGTGATATGCAATCTGTCCCAAACTTCTTTTGCTGTACCACAAGAAGATATTCTATTATATTCAGTTGGTGATAAAGCACAATATAAGGAATAAATTGCTTTTGCATCGAGTGTCTGTCTCTTGGTTATTTCTTCCTGAGACATTCCGCCGGATTCTTCGTTTCTTTTCCTCTTTCGAGACCGATGCAAAGTGGTAGGAGTAATTCCTTTTTCTACAACGTCCCATTCAGAGGATCCTTTGATCGTAGGAAAGCTTTCATCTTGTTCTTCCAGATGTTGTAATCCTTTCCATCAAAGTAAGGTGGTCGGTATTGCTTTGCCCTTCCATCAGCCCCGGTGCTAGCATACTAGCTATGGATCTTTTACTATGAAGTAATACACTTCAAATAAAGTAAGTACACGAGCTCGATACCAATTGATATTGCTAGTATAAACACCTAGAGGGGGTGAATAGGCGCACAAACAATTTTTCGATATACGGAAGCAACATTGAAATACGATCGATGTAGAGAGAGTAAGGAAGAGAAAATCAAACACGGGATTTATAGTGGTTCGGCTTATTCCAAGCCTACGTCCACTCTTCCGCACCGACAGCCCACCGGCTGGATTTTACTATGATCAAAAGAGAAGTTACAGCACAGCTTTGCCTTGATTCCACAAAGTGTAGATGTTCTATCACACCTCCTCAAGGTCTCTCACAAATATAGACTCTCTTTTGTATACAAGTATTCGCTCAAGAGATTTATCTAAACAAATAGGAGCTTCAGACTTTGGAATTCTTCTATCGCGCACTCTACTTAAACAACTAAGAACGTCTTCCTTATATACTCATTTATGCCATCATACCCGTTGGCACTTTCCAAAGGAATTCCTCCAATCTACCCGTTGGACGGAATCAATTAGGAAGATCGTTCGAGCTATTAAAGGAACGTGTTGATAGCCCATCAATCCTGTTCGCCCATACAATTAGGATCTCGGTTTCCATAAGTAGAACCTTCCAATAATATTTAGACAATCATCGAATCTTCAGTCATTGAATCAATCTTGATCAATCAAAGGATTCTGATACGTCTTCTCCAGCCACGAGATCTTCTCCAGATGACAAGGTTAAATCTGAACAAAACATCCAGTTCGGGATAACCTT
Source organism: Eucalyptus grandis (assembly GCF_016545825.1). Taxonomy (NCBI): domain Eukaryota; kingdom Viridiplantae; phylum Streptophyta; class Magnoliopsida; order Myrtales; family Myrtaceae; genus Eucalyptus; species Eucalyptus grandis. The sequence goes on along the minus strand of NC_052620.1, from coordinate 34,335,753 downwards.
TCTTCAACGGATCGTTGACTGTCAATGAGGATAGACTTTGAGTCTTGAGTCGGCTGTCCGGAAGTCTTCGAGACTTTAACCAACAGAGTCTGCTGACCTTCAGACTAGACTGACGGAAACATTTTGTCAACTTCAAAACTCTTCACGAGGATTTCTCCAACAATTGGATTATAATGTCTCAGTGCTGCTGGTTTTTCGACTGATGTTCCTCTGTTCTATTTTCTTCTTATGGTTTATTTTTCTTGCTAAGTTGGTTATATTATGCAGCTGGTATTTTTGTTATTTAGGAAGTGAATTAGCACGTTTAGGTGCAGTTATATGCTGCATGTGTGTGTGGTTTGTAAGCAGTTATTGTTCTTGTTGAAGTTGTCCTGTACTTGACAATTTCCTTAGAGAACCAATGTATGCAAGTTCGTGTTCTGTTTCTCTGTGCTTCTCTTCCTCATTCGAAATCTATAGCTTCTAGTTTTCTGTTTCTTGTTTCTTGTTTGATCGGTAACAACGGTGGTATCGAGCATGAATGATCTTGAGGGACTGTGAAGTGAAGCAAGTATCAAAGTGTAAAGAAGTTAAAGGGTGATGGAGACAGGGGTCGAGTGGTTTCTCTGCGATGGCTTCTCCAAAGTATTTCTTTGGAGAGAATTATCAAGCATGGGCTGTTAAGATGATAGTATTTTTGAGGGTCATGATCGTGGGAAGCTGTGGAGGATGATTATGAAGTTGCTCCACTTCCAAATAATCCGACCATGAATCAAATCAAACTTCATAAAGAGAGAACCACAAGAAAAGCCAAGGCAAAATCTTGCCTGTATGCTGCTGTCTCGCCTACCATCTTTACCAAAATTATGAAGTGTGACTCTGCAAAGACCATATGGGACTTCTTGAAGGAAGAATATGAAGGAGATGAGAAGATAAGAGGTATGAAGGTGCTGAATCTCTTGAGAAAATTTGAGAGACAGCAGATGAAAGAGTCTGAGTCAGTGAAGGAATACTTTGATAGGCTAGTAGGGATAGCTGATAAAATCGAGTTTTGGGGACGACTTGAAGGATGATAGGCTTGTTCGTAAGATCCTGGTGTCTCTTCCGAGAAATTCGAAGCTACTATAGCTTCTCCGGAAAACACAAGGGACTTGGCTGATATAAAACTTGCGAGTTGTTGAATGCTTTGCAGCACGGGAACACGAGAAGACTAATGAGGAGAGAAGAAAATGTAGAGGGGGCATTGCAAGCCAAAGTAAAGCAAAATGATGGAGGCAAAGGGAAGAAATGGATTCAGTTTAAAGGAAATGTTGCTGATTCGAGGTATTTACCAAAAGAAGGGAACACTGGTGGATCTAGCAAATGGAAAAAAAAATAAAAGGCCATGTCAATACTGTGGTGGAACCAATCATCAGTCTTTTAGATGCTGGAGAAAGCCAGATGCTAGGTGTAGAAGATGCTACAAGTTGGGTCACATGGAAGCTATTTGCAAAGGGAAAACTTATCAGCAAGCAGGAGAAGCACAAGTGGCAGTAAATGAAGTTGATGAAGATCACCTGTTTGTAGCTTCAGCTGGTGAATCTTCAGTCGAAAATAATACATGGCTGGTAGATAGTGGTTGTACCAATCACATAACTGGTAACTTAAAGCTATTCGGGAGCATAAACAAGACAGTAAGGTCCAGAGTCAGAATTGGCAATGGACAACATATTGAAGTGCAAGGTAAAGGTGTAGTTGCTATTGAAGGAAACCAGGAGGTAAAGCTAATCAGGGATGTTCTCTTTGTGCCAAATATTGACCAAAATATGTTAAGTGTTGGTCAGTTAGTGGAGAAGGGCTATAAAGTGAAGTTCGAAGGAAGGGAATGTCTCATTAAAAATGCTAACAGCAAAGAAGTCTTGAGAATTCCAATGAGGGATAAAAGTTTTATGTTCAAGCCACATGAGATGCAACAGATGGCTTTGAAATGCAAAGAAGAAAATACAGAGCTATGGCATAAAAGACTTGGGCATGTTCACAGGAGGAGTATGCTGTTTATGTAGAAAAATGGCTTGGTAGATGACTTGCCAAGCTTAGAGGAAGAACTTCCACAATGCAGAACCTGTCTTCTTGGCAAACAAGCTAGATTTCCCTTCAAAGGACGAGTCTCAAGGATATGTCAAAAGCTGGAACTAGTTCACACTGATGTATGTGGACCTATGTCTGAACCCTCTCTCAATGGAAGCATGTATTTTATTACCTTTACTGATGATTTGACTAGGATGAGCTGGATCTATTTTCTGCGAGCTAAGACTGAAGTAGCTGATGCATTTATGAAGTTTAAAGCTTTAGTTGAGAATCCAAGTGGGAAGAAAATTAAAGCTCTCAGGTCTAACAATGGATCTGAGTATACAGCTAACAAATTTAAGCTGATTTGTGAGCAAGCAGGAATTGTGCAGCAATTTACAGCTCCTTACTCACCTCAACAGAATGGGGTCAGTGAGAGAAAGAACAGAAGTATTATGGAGATGGCCAGATGTATGATGCAAGAGAAGAATTTGCCTAAGAGGTTTTGGGCTAAGGCAGCCAATACTGCTGTATTTCTATTAAATAGATTGCCTACAAAAGCCTTAGAGAAATTAACACCTCTCGAAGGCTAGCAAGATATTAAACCTTCTGTGAAAAACTTGAAGGTTTTTGGATGTTTGTGTTACACTCATGTTCCTGATGTTAAGAGGGACAAACTTGATAAAAAGGCGGAGATTGGGATCTTTGTTGGATATAGTCTTCAATCAAGAGCTTACAGAATTTTCTATCCCATGATAGGGAAAATAACTGTGAGCAGAGATGTCACGTTTTTAGAGGAAGATGAATGGAATTGGATAGATGGAAGGATCACTTCGAAAGACAGCCTGAAACAGATGTGGAGACTAATGGAATTACAGAGGAAATGGAAGAGAGTATAGATGATCAACTTGTGAGAGGCACAAGGTCACTTGCTGAGATCTATGAAAGAAGTAATGTGGCAGTGCTCGAACCATCCAACTTTGCAGAAGCCAAGGAAGATCAGAAGTGGATTGCAGCAATGTAGGAGGAGATAGCAATGATTCAGAAAAATCAGACTTGGGAATTAGTAGACGGGCCACTAGACAAGAATGTGATTGGAGTTAAGTGGGTGTTTAGGAGAAAGCTCAATCCTAATGGTTCTGTCAATAAGTATAAAGCAAGACTGGTTGTGAAAGGCTATGCTCAAATATGGGGAGTAGACTATTCTGAAACTTTTGCTCCAGTTGCAAGGCTGGACACAATAAGGCTTCTGTTAGCTGTTGCAGCAGAGAAGGGATGGACTATCTTTCAGTTAGATGTCAAGTCTGCATTCCTAAATGGAGAGCTTGAAGAGGAAATTTTTGTTGAACAACCTGAAGGTTTCAGTATTAAAGGGCAAGAGGAAAGTGTATACAGATTGCGCAAAGCTCTATATGGACTGAAACAAGCTCCAAGAGCCTGGTATGGAAAGATAGATCGATATTTACAGGATTTTGGTTTTACAAAAAGCTTAAGTGAGTTCACTCTTTATATCAAGAAAGTAAATCAAAGTGTGATAGTTCTGTCACTCTATGTGGATGATTTATTGGTGACAGGAAATGATGCAGAACTGATAGAAAATGTTAAGCAAGGTTTGTTTGCAGGTTTTGAGATGACAGACTTAGGAAAAATGGCTTATTTCTTAGGTCTGGAAGTTAAGCAAAGTCCATATGAAATCTTCATTTGCCAGAGGAAATATTTGAAGGAAATTCTAAAGAAGTTTCAGATGGAAGACTGTCGAAGTGTCAGTACACTGATGGCAGCTAAAGAGAAGTTGCAGAAGGTTGATGGAACAGATGCTGTGGATGCCTCGATGTATAGAAGTCTGATAGGGTGTCTCATGTACCTTACAGCAACCAGACTAGATATTCTATTTGCTGTAAGTGTTCTATCCAGATTTATGAGTGATCCAAGTAAGCTTCATTTGATTGCAGCAAAGAGGATCTTGAGGTATCTAAAAGGAACCTTGTTCTTTGGTGTGAAGTTTCAGAGGGGTCAAGAATTCAATTTACAAGGTTTTTCTGATAGTGATTAGGCTGGCTCGATGGATGATATGAAGAGTACATCTGGATATTGTTTCAGTTTTGGATCAGCTTGTTTCTCTTGGTGTTCTAAAAAACAAGAAATTGTAGCTCAATCTACTGCAGAAGCAAAGCTTTGTGGTTGAAGAAGATAATGAAAGATTTATGGCTGAATTCCAGTGGCTGTATCGAAATCAATGTGGATAATCAAGCTGCTCTAGCAATATCTCAGAATCCAGTTTTTCATGGCAAAACTAAGCATTTCAAGGTTAAATTCTTCTTTCTACGTGAGGTGCAACAAAATGGTGAAGTTAAGCCGGTTTATTGCAGATCTGAAGATCAACTTGCAGACATGTTCACAAAACCACTTCAAGCTGGAAGATTTGAAGTATTAAGAAAGAAAATTGGAGTATGCAGCAGCAATTGATCCAAGGAGGAGTTTGTTAGATTATAATGTCTCAGTGCTGCTGGTTTTTCGACTGATGTTCCTCTGTTATGTTTTCTTCTTATGGTTTATTTTTCTTGCTAAGTTGGTTATATTATGCAGTTGGTATTTTTGTTATTTAGGAAGTGAATTAGCACGTTTAGGTGCAGTTATATGCTACATGTGTGTGTGGTTTGTAAGCAGTTATTGTTCTTGTTTAAGTTGTCCTGTACTTGACAATTTCCTTAGAGAACCGATGTATGCAAGTTCGTGTTCTGTTTCTCTGTGCTTCTCTTCCTCATTCGAAATCTATAGCTTCTGGTTTTCTGTTTCTTGTTTACTGTTTGATCAGTAACAACAGATGGCTCTCAGCGTGATGCGTAGCACTGCTCGATATGCCTAGAACCTCGAAACCTCGGTCACGTCGTCTTGCCCGCATGCTGAACAGCCCAGGAGCTAGGGGTGTGCAAAATACCCGGGACCCGCCCGGACCGCCCGGAACCGGACCGGAACCGCCCGGAACCGGCGGTTCTTGAGGGAACGGTCCGGTTCCCGGTTCCAATTTTTCGGAACCGGTGGGTAATGGTCCGGTTCCCGGTTCCATGGGCGGATCCGCCCACCCGGACCGGACCGGAACCTTTTAAATATTAAAAAAAAAAATTACTAAAAGAAACTTTAGATTAGATCTCATCTCCTCACTCCCTTTGTCTTTGGTTCTTTCTCTCTTTGTCTCTTCCTCGGTTCCTCCTAATCCTATTGCCATTTCGATTCCTCCCCAAGCGTCGATGTCGCCGCCGCCGCTCCTCCACCACTGCTATTCGCCCCCTTGCATTGGCCGCCACCCGCCACAGCCGCGAAAAATTGTTTCGTGACCGTTCTATGTTGAAAATCCAACCATAGACCTCCTCCCCTCCTTCCCAACTCATAGACCCAACCGTTCTATGTTGAAAACCAAAATACCCGGGTGGTTCCATGCAACAAACAGGTGGATCCCGGTTCCAATTTTTCAGAACCGGTCCCTAGCGGGCGGTTCCCGGTTCTAGGTCGGGAACCGCCCACCTGGACCATGCACACCCCTACCAGGAGCCACCCATTCCGGTAGTAGACCAGCGGGCGGAAGAACCACTGGCCCACTGAGACGATGACATAGTTGAAGGCGCCGATCTCAGCAGACCAAGAAGGGTGGGGCTTGTCCAGGTGGAGGGTGAGGACGCAGTCGAGGGTCTGGCCACTGCGGGCGTCGGTGGTGCGGACCAGGAAAGGGGCCCAATAGGTGCCTAGGGTTAGGTTGTGCTTGGGGAGGTACCACCACTTGAAGTTGTAGTCCGCTGTGTACCGGAGAGATATGTCCTCCGGTTGGTCTACCTAATGATTTTACACATATGAAACGCGGTAAGATCAAAGATGAAATTACAACATAACTTAAAAGTCAACCTTACTAGAGAATTTCGTATATATAAGTTACGCTGAACAAGAGGCATGACAAGGACTGCATGTGGTTCCTCCCCCAGAGAGTTGCCGACGAAGGCGATTGACTTCCCTTGCGCCATCTCTGCGAACTCGGCAGCATCGAACGGCGGGAGCTCGCACCCGTCTGGCTCCCACCGCCACTTCAGGAACTCCGTGTCGGGCCTCCCGAACTTCATGCAGTTTTGCTGGTCGCTTATCGCATGGCAAGTCTCGTTGTTGTAGTATGTCGGCGCATCCGGGCGGTACACTCATTTCCCCAAGAACACGTCGCATTTCTTCTCCCTCACCACTGGCACCACCACTGGCACTGCCGCCCCCAATACCGTGTTCTCAGGGCCGCCATTCTTGTCCTCCATCAACCATGCCGGAGGATAATCTTGAGGCTGGACTGGCGAGCTCACGACAAGGAGCCACAGAGAGATCACAGCAAGAAGAATCACGGCTGGAACGATCATCGCCGCCCTCCTTAAGTTGACACCTGCGCTGTGCTGCGGCGCGTTCCTATCACCGTGATGCTCCGAGAGCGGGACCTTCATGGCGGATAAGGGGTGTGTGTACGGTGTTCGTGCAAGCGCGCGCGCGCGAGAGAGAGAGAGAGAGAGAGAGAGAGAGAGACTCTTCTAGGCGTGCATGAAAGGTACGTCGTAAAATATGAGGTCGGCGTTTAGGACTTCATATTTGGAATCAAAGCATTTAAAAATATTTTTAGTCGTTTCGAAGCCACTGCTTCTTTTGTCGTTTGTGTCGTGTTCTTTTTTCCGTGTCTTTCTTTAAGCCCCCGTTAGATTAAAGCACCGACGGCAATGGCGAGCGCATGACATACGTATCAAGAAGCGAAGCTCACAGGGATTATATTACAAAAGATACGGACATAATGACACAAATAGTTCTTGAACTTTGATCAAATGTGTAATGTGATATCTAAATTTTAGTTAATATGTAATGTAGTTTTTGAACTTTTTATTTGTTTAATACAGTCCATAAATTTTTATTACATGTTTAATGTAGTGTTTGAATTATGTAAAAATATTCAATATAACCCTTTTATCAATTCAAGATTAGGGACAAAATTGAACATTTTCATATACTCTAAGGAATAATTGAACATGCACCAAAAGTTCAGGGATTACATTAAACAAATTCAAAATTTAGGGATCACATTGTACATTAAGTTAAAATTCATTGACAACATTACACATTGAACCAAAGTTTAAAAATTATTTGTGTCGTTTTCCAAAGATACAAGATTTGTATCACAAAAGATATGCGTATGAACATATTGGAAAACCATACGTTAGCATATCTCTAATCACTTGCCAAAGTTCGACGTGGATTGATTAGAATAAGAGATCCTTTTTATATATCATGAAAATTGGACTTTAGCCATAAAATGTGATGTAACAGCTCGATGCGTCTAGATACAAACTCCAGCATTGTACACGAATTAAATCGGAGAATGAGAGGAGGCTAAGACAAAAGCCAACAATTCATGAACAAATTAAAGGCAAGTGGAGTAATGCCAATATGCCATTTTCTCTTCTGGTGAGACATCGCTGTACACCAATTGAATAGCAAGAATGGCAACGTCCACGGGGCTTATCATTTCTTGCTAGAGAAAGAGATTAGTAGCTCGTCGTTCTTCGCGTGGGGAATATAAAATTAGGTTAGAACGGTACGTCATTGTCTTTATTGCATTCTATTATGAGTTCGAAATCTACTTTCATAAATAGCAAGTGACGTTGATCGATCCCTTTTTTTTTATTCGACCTCAATGTGTTTAGCTTTATAAATGGAAAATGATGACATCATATTTTGTTTTATATTTTTTCTAAAGGTCTAATTCTCCAAAACACCCAAAAATTTAAATCCAATCCCAATTCTATCGTGAACTTTTTTTATCTCATAAAAAAAAATCCTCAACTTTCACTCGTCTAAAAACTGCCGCTAATTTACTCAAAATTATTGACATTAGAATCAATTAAAGGTTCATTATCAGAACTAGTGTTTTCACCAAACAACCTCACCTTTAAAGGAACAATAACAACTTCCTAATGTTGATAATATTGAAGAAATCAGTGGCGATATTTGGATACTTGATCAGATTTAAGACTAGGGCGAAAATTAAGGATTTTTTATGGGACAAAAAAAATTCAGAATAAAAACCTAAAGTTGAGCGTTTTTCAAAGGAATGAGCTCTTTTCCTAATTGATTTCCCTCGTCAACCGCTACATATGTACGACCAAAAATAAAGTTGACTTGGCATTTTACTTCTCCTAAACGTTAACGTTTTTTCCAAAGTTCTCCCACTAATGAAGTGCACCGATTGGTGGATCCAAGTTTAGATTAATGTGTATGGATTAAAGAAATGTTGTTCACCCTAACTACTATGCTTTCTTGAATTAATGGCATTCATGATTGGAAGGTAGAATTTTCGAGCATGTGGGGAAAAATAAGGGGAAATAAATAATAATGATTACAACCTCTCATTCGTCAGTGCGTGCTTTCTTCCTTAACTGGCATTTTTACTGATACGACTAAAATGATAATTATATAAGGAAGGTGTTATTTAAAATCTAATCTTATTAAATATGCTTTATAAACTTAAATTTACTATTTGAGGTAAATGGTTTTATTAAAATGTAGTTTTTATTTTGTCTGGGGATCAATCCCATCAAATTAAAACTGGTAATTTTCGGTCTAGTTCCTACTTCCAAGTGGAAATCGGACCGCCAAGAACTGATTTATATATATATTTTTTATTTCTTAAACAAGTAAAGTGTAGATGTAAACTCTAAGTAATTTTGAAGATTAAAAAATATATTTAAAATAAAGATTGTAATTCTAATGATAAATATTTTTTAGATAGAAAATCTGATGGGATGTGATTTATCAATCAAAACCGAAGTTATGACTTAATTATTTCCTTCTTTATATGTTCTATCAAATGGTTAGGAATGAGTCAATATACTCGTGCAAAGGTTAGTGGCAATTGATTGGATTTCTTACCTTATATATAAGGAGTTACAAAGGAAAGCTTTCCAAAATATCTCTTGAAGATTTGGATTTCCTAGAACGTTGGACTTAAGATGAAGCATTTTTTTTTCAAATTGAAGTACTTGACTTGTGAATTCCCAAACTACTAAATGAGCAACAGAATAGATGAGAAGCTTTATCCTTGACAACCTCAAAGCGATCAAATCTTCTAAGTAAGATCTGGGCCAACAAGTAGATTGGTTGGATAATCCTCCTAGAGATATATCTAATGGTTAGCTTAAACAAGGAGGAGCATCAAATGAGGTATTGAAGCTAAAAGGAAAAACACAACATAAGAGAATCAAAGCTTATAATTTCAAAGTTTGAAGAGTGTTTTCGATCAAATACATTTGTCTTTGTGCGCAATATTATGTAATCACTTAGAGGTTGAGAGTGTGTGAGGAGTTATTCACACGAGCTTGAGTAATCATTACTCAGATTTTCTAACCTCAAATTGATTTTTATAGTAGAATCCAGCCAATAGGTTGTTAGAGTGGGAGAGTGGATGTAAGCTTGTTAACGCCAAATCACTATAATCGTTTGTGTGCAATTTTATATCCCTTACTCTCTTATTTTATTTGTGATAGAGTTAATTGCACACTCGATAAGATATGCCAATAGGTTGTTAGCGTCGAAAGACGAAGCGGAACGCCTCCGCCGCTGCTGCCGCCTCCACCGTTGCCGCCATCACCGCCTCCGCCTTCGCCGCCGTCACCTTTGCCACCGCCACCTCCACCGCCTCTGCCGCCTTCGCCAATGCCGCCTCCGTCTTCGCGCCGCCGCCGCCTTAGCCGCCGTCGCCTCCAACGCCGCCTCCGCCGCCGCTGTCGCCGACACCGCCTCTGACGCCACCTTCGCTGCCACCGCCGCCGCCTTCACTGCCGCCTCCTTCGCCTCCGTCGCCGCCGCCTCTGCTGCTGCCGCCTTCGCCTCCGCCGCCACCGACGCTGCCTCCACTACCATTGCCTTCACCTCCACCGCCTCCGCCTCCACCACCTTCACCGACACCACCTTCGCCGCAGCCGCCGCCGCCTTTTTCGCCTCCGCCGCTACCGCTGCCGCCTCCTTCAGCACCTCCGCCATGAAAGGAGGAAAAGGAGGGGAATCAAAACTGAAGGAGATCCCTATAATTGAATTTTCTGTTTGTTTGTTGGTTGGCAAGTCGTTACGCGTGTTTTGCAAATATTTCTCTGTTTTTTCTTTTCTCTTTTTCCAATTTAAGATGACTTGCCAGAGAAAGAGGAGAAAAAGAAGGAAATGGATTATTACAGTGAACTAGGAAAGTCAAACCTGAGGACTGAAAAAACTCTTGTAAGGTATGATTGGGTTGCTATCAAAACACCAAAAACTGATTGCTCGTGGGCTTCTTTCTCGATCCCGATTCAAAGGGTCTATTGTTGATAGGATCTCAAAGGGAACGAGATTTTTATGGGGACGAATTTAATGAAGACTTAGGATGAGGAGAAGGACAATTGGAATGGAGCTAGTGAGTCGATATCGATGGTTTTTTGTCTTTTCGAGTGGAAAGAGAGAGTTGGAAAGAGATAGGGTTGGAAGTGAAGTTGGGGAAGGGAATGGGAAGGCAATTTAAATTGCATTTGGGAATGTGAATTTAGAAAGTAAAGGATCAACGCAAGGGAACTCCTGGAATTCTTCCAAGGCAAGAAGGGAGAGAGAGAGCTAGTGAATGTGAAATCATGGAATATGGTGCGGAAGATTGAAAAAGATATGACATACAAACAAAAGAGGAAAAAGTCTTGAAGGACCTGCTAAACTCAGTTCTTAGGATAAAGGCATGCTAAACTTGATTCCTAGGATAAAGGCAAAGTGATTCAAAAACAAAGATAATGGAATGACTCTTGGATGACATTTACTACAAGTATTATCATTGAGAATGTCCAAACTTTGAGAAAATATTTAATGGTATGAACGCATCATATCATCCACTGACATGGTGCGCATGTGCCACTCAAATTTTCACACGTGTCCTGTGAGTGGGACTTGCTGGAAAATATAAAGGTTTTGTTTCTCAATTGGCTGGCTTCGCTTGGCTCAGCTTGGTGGCAAAAAAAAAGGGCAAGGTAGTAAATACTAAACTCCTGCTTGAAAGTTTCTCTCTTCTCACTTCAATTTTCAAGGCTATTTCTCTTTCTCTTAAAGAAGAACAATGCTTAACCCAAACGATGCTTCCTCTGTTTTTATTCAAAGCTTTTTCCCTTTCTTTCTCAGAGAAGAAGGACATCAAAACCAAATGATGCTTCCTTTATTTTTCTCCGTGCGTCCCACCTTCTCGGAGCCTTGGTCATTGGCATACTTCTTGTTCTCCTTGATCGGGAGGTTGAAGAACACCTCCCCACCCTTCTCGACACACTCGATTAGGTCATCGGGGGTCCCGTGGTTGACAAGGTGCATGATGCCCCAATTAGGCTCAAAACAAGACCTCAAAACCATCGTATTAGACCTATGAAATCACCACAAGCTTAAACACGTCAATTTTGACTTAGAAATAAACTGGTAAAGGTGTTCTTGGATTGGATTTTAATATTATTCGAGGAACCATAAATTAGGTCATCATACATAATGAATTTTTTGTTGTATTAAAAGGATAACTGGATCTCGAATTCATATGAGACAAAATCCACTATAAGATATGTGTTCACCCTTGGTAGAGATGATGTAACTTTGAAATTAGCCTAACAAAATTATGGAAGAAATGACAATCCTACTAAACCAAAATTTGACTTGATTGAAGTAGATAATCTGATGATGTAATTATAATAGTCATTTTCCAAGTCAATATTTTGGCAAATGCAAAAGAATTGGAATTAGACTCAAGTGCTACTAGGCATGCTAAAAACATAATGCTTTATCCTCCTAACCTCTAGTAAGGAAGGAGAAGGAAATATTTATATTGGTGACTGAGTAACTACTCAAGTTCTTGGGAAGAAGAAAAAATTCTCAAACTCATTAAAATTAAGGCTGAGTAGTTGAGAAATTTCTTATCGTATGTTTCCTATGGAAATGAAACGACACCTATGTCTAGACATTGTGATTGCCAAAAGGCAATAGCCATTGCAAAGAATGGAACTTTCAATGGTAAAAAGAGATGCCAGGCTAAGACGTGATGTTCTAAAATAATTCCTTAAAAAAAAAAAAAAGGATTTATGTCGATCGATTATGTTAAGTCATAATTGATTTTGGCCAATCCTCAAACTATACATCGAGGGGAATGGAATCAAGCCAATTGAAGAAAATCAACAATGATGGAAACCCAACCTATGTGATTGGCAATGCCATGAATTAGGTTCATATGGGTAATAACAAGTCATTTGTTGATCTAATGCACTATTAAAAATTTTGTGTATTGAAAACAGTGCAAAACTGTAAAGAAAAAGAGGTTGAACTAAGCTCTTAATAAAATTCCATAATCATTGTTAGTGGTGTATTAAGCTGCAAAATACGCTTGATGGAATCGGGGCCGCTCCTATGAGATTTATTGGTGATAATCTCTAAAGTACTTATGAATAAACTAAGCATGCACATGGCATATTAGTGCAAAACTACATTTGAACAACAAAGTTTGTGGGAGTGTAATGTGATTGATGAAAATTATAATTCACAAAAAGAAAGTCTTGGTTCATAGAAGTTTCAAACTTCACCAATGATTTTTATGAATTACATTTCATTTTTCCTATGGCTGGTCCATAGCCTAACAAGCACCGGTTTCAATGCAATACTCTCCAATAACCCAACATTATTCTATTTTTTCTTTTCAAAACTTTTTGAAATATGTGGAGGATTGTTAGATATTTCAATAGTTTTGAAATATTTATTAGAAATTGTGATGGTAATATTTATAAGAAATTACATTGTCATTAAAGTCACCAATTTTGTAATGGTATAACAATGGCCATATGTAAATCAAAAAAAAAAAAAAAAAAACAATGGCCATATAACAGCTTTCTAACAGCCGTATAACGGTCGTCTAATGACTTTATAACTTTTGATTTATTACTTCATAAACTCTTCATAATTTTATAATGGTCATCCTTTTAATTACCAATTGATTTATGACGGTCTCCTAATGGCTCTCTCTTTCTCTTGTTTTAAATATTTTCAAACCACAATCTTTGAAGATGCACTATGTTGTCATATCTTTCCCTTTCTTTTTGCTTGGTTATACACATAACATTGTTCCGTTCTTTCTAATATTCAGTATGGAATATAGAAGAAAGTATGTTACATCTTAAGAGGATAGCTGCTGAAGTCTTATGTTCCGAGTTTTGTACTATGAGGGACAAAATTATCTTTAAGGACAATGCTTGCACGTCTTCTAATCTTTTGTAATGTATTTATATTAGTTATTACTATTTTTATGTATTCTAATATTTTTCCAACGGGAAGCCCAAGATGTAGTGAGCTCGTCCAAGTAGAGGCTTGTGATGCTGTTGAAGGAGTGACCATCTGGGTCTACATCTCTGGCCTTTACCAAGAATGGAGCCTAGAAGGTGGCTAGCGTGAACTTGTGATCTTAGAAATACCACCTTTCGAAGTATGTCGTGTCTATTGAGTATTTGTGAGATATTTCCTCAGGAAATTCCACCTGAAAGATCATCCTTTGAAGCTGAGAGCCAACTTGTTTAATGCCAAATTCGGTTTTATAAACTATTGATTTGTACTTAAACTTGCTTCAGCCAATAAGCCGAGGCAGGATTCTCTCTATGCAGACAAATACTATTGCCATAAGAGGCCTCAAATGCAAATGCTGCATAAGCTGAGTAGGGACACAGAGACGGCACTTACATTGGCCAGGAGGTAGTGCAGCGACTGCATTTGGTTCCTCCTGACTAAATCCCCCATGAACGCGAGCGATTTCCCTTGAGCCATCTCCAAGAACCGGCCGGCGTGGAACTGAGGCAGCTCGCACTCGTCGGGCTTCCACTGCTACTTCAAGAACTCGGTGTTGGGCCTCCCAAACTTCAGGCAGTTGTGCTGATCGATGATCAAAGGGCAAGTCACGTTGGCGTAGCACACGGCATTGGGGTGATGGACCCATTTCCCTCTAAATACATTGCGTCTCCTGTCCACTCCCTCTATTGCTTTGGATTCACCAGTGCTAATCTCCACCTCCTGAGATAACGGGACATTGAGACGCATGCCGATGATGAACAAATAAAGGGGGATCGCAGCGAGGAGAACCGGCGTCAAGGCGAGCACCAGCAGTGCCACTAGCACCTTCTTGGCACTGCTGCTGCACTGTGGAGGGCTTTTGCCTGAGTGAAGTTCAGACATTGGGAACTTCATGAGTGAATGAGGCAAAAGTGTAGCACAAGAAAATCATCCTGCACCTAGATCAATATGTATAAATGGGGGGACACTGGCCTTATTGCTCTTTGTTCAGTCAGGACATCAACCTTTGCATTACATGGTCTGTAACATTTTGTCAATACCTTCATTGTCCTCATTTCTTGAATGAATAACAGTTAGTGCCTGCATAAACAGTTGATCGATTGGGTCGTTATCAACTATGACCCTATTCGACCTTGGCTTCTTCGACATCCAGCCACATATCTTCACAAACCGACAGCTAATGATGGGCAATACAAGAATCTGAAAGAAGTCGCTCTCTAAATTTAAATGGCCATCATGCGTCATGGTCAAGTTCATTCTGGCCCGTCCATCACAATGTGCTCATCGAACTGTCTTATTTTGGTTGCGAGCCACCTTTTTTTGATCGTATGGATTCAGTTCATTTGCAAGGAATCCACTGGATCGATGGAACATCAGAGCTCGCTGGATACAGGATCATTCTTAGTTCTTAGCTGTGCAAGAGTGCAGCTTTAAAATAGCAAGAGGGGGATTGGTTAACGATAGTGATGGCGAAAAACTTTAAAAAAATACTTGAAAATTAAAAAAAATAAAATTCCAAATCATTGATTTTTTCTATACAGTCAACCCGGATAGATAGAGTCTACATTCTTCCTCATCTTCTCGAGGCCACTGATCGAGCAGGCTAGCTTGGGTGAGGATGTGTAAGGCCTCCAAAAGGGGCTTTGCAAACTACTGAGTCGATGGGTGAGTGAAAAGTCCGTGGAGTGGCTTCGGAGCCAAGCAATGATTCCACAGATTTCGCCAGAAAAAGGGGAACAACCATATGCCCATCAGACCGAGGAATAAAAAAAAGGGTTAATATTACGAGTATCCGTCTTTCGCTTGCCATCAAGAATTCTTTTGTTCGATTGGGTGGACAAGTGTCGAGATCCGAGGCAAACCGAGGGATCATCAGACCCCATCCGAAACGAAAAGAGAGAGGAAGCTCCTCTCTCTTTGCAATTTAGAGAGATTACCGCAAGCGGACACTTTCGAGGACGACATGAAGCAGAGTACATTCTTTCACGAGATGTGAAGCACGGGTGTCGGGTCCCGAGTGCCGATGGGATCGGGCGCAATTGGCAAAAGCACCGACACCGACCCCATCGATCGGATCTCGGCTGTTCACGTCGTCCGCACGAGGCGGCCAATGTCCATCGATGTGCGTCCGCCCTTTACGCCCCCACATCAAGCAATCGAAACTTCATCCAGAACCTTTTGCGCCCGTACATTCCAAAGCACACATCCTTTTTTCCACGGCAACTAGGGGTGTGAAACCGGACTGGGTTTATCCGAAACTGGATCGGACCACCCGGAAAACAAGTCTGTGAACAAGTTACTGTTTGAATTGGTCCACGAACTGGTTCCATTTTTTGGAAACCAGTTGGAACCGGTCCGGTTCCCAATTCGAACGAAAGGCCCACCAGACCTATTTTGGAATTGGTTTTTATTGGGGTTAAAAAAAAAAAAAAACTAACTCACTCAGTCGCCTCTCTCTATCTCTCTCTCTCCCCCTCCCTAAGTCTCTCTCTTCATGCAATCTTAACTCACTCGGTCTTGTTGATTTTCTTTATGTATAAATTTTAGGTCTTTGTTAAAGATTTTATACCACATAATTTGGCTCGCCTAATTTCACTTTTGGAGGAGAAGTTATGCTTGTAATAAATATTTGCTAACCTTTTTAGATAAATGAATAGCTTCCAATAGTAATTGTGAGAATGAGACTAACATTAGATCCATGTTCACTGCTAATGTTTATGCAATGTTAGGATTTTTGCTTTGCCTTGTGACGTTTATTTATGATAATTATTCTTGTTGATCCTTAGTTTTTTGTTTAGTCAAAAAGTTCATATACTTATTCATTACTTATGCTTAATGTTTCAAGACAAATTAGGAGAGTAAAATTCGAAGCCATATAGGAGGGAAAAGCGCCAAAAAAGTTCTAAACATTTTGTCTTTGTGCCGATTTAATCCTAAACATTTTTACGTTATGCCAATTCAGTCCTTTCTGGCCAATTTTGGCCGGATTTTGCTGACTAGACGTCGGCCAGCGACGTGGCCTGATCGGCATTAACGTGGACAACTTTTAATAATATTTTAATTTTTTAATATTTTTTAATTTTTTTTATTTTTTTGATTTTTGATTTTTTCTTTTTCTTTATTTTTCTCCTCTTCTTCCTCCAACCGGTCGCCGGACCTCGGCGACCAGCCAAAGGCGATGGCCGTTGAGGTCGAGGTCAACCTCGCCAGATCCGGCGAGGGCTAGCCTCACTCGCCCGGCACAAGGTTGCCCTCGAGGCTTAGGCGACGAGGCTCGCCCTCGCCGGATCTAGTGATGAGTTGGGGTTTGAATCAGACTTCGTCAACGGCTCGCTCTTCACCTTCTACGAGCTCGTCTCCAGGGAGCCGTTCTTCTCTCCGAAGAAGGCGGGGTACCTCGTCGCGAGGTCGGAATCCGCAGCGAAAGCAAAGCTGCCCCGTCGCCGCCGAGGCGAGTGGAGGAGCTCGGTGGCTCGGGTCGAGGTGAGCCCGAGGAGCACCGTGAAGGAACTGGCGCTCTCCGGGGGCGGAGCCATCAGGTGCTGGAGATCCTCGACGAGCACTGACTCTAGCGCGGCGTCGGTGGATCCGGCTAGGGTTAGAGTTGTTGGCTCCATCAGGAATCGGCTTCGAGAGCTGATCGAATCGAGCTGGCCTCCTCGCGCCGAGCTGGCGGGGCTCGCCCTCGCCGGCCATGGGCGAGGCTCGACCCTCGCCGGATCCGGCGAGGACGAGCCTCGTCGCCCAAGCCTCGAGGGTGGCCTCGCGCCGGGTGGGCGAGGCTTGCCCTCGCCGGCTGTCGCCTCGCCGATTGCCGAGGTCCAAGAACCGGTTGGAGGACGAAGAGATGAAGAAAAAAATAAAAAAAAATAAAAATAAATAAATAATAAATAATATAAAATATTAAAATATTATTAAAAGTTGTCCACGTCAGCGCCGATCTGGCCACGTCAGCCGGCCGGCATCCAGTCAGCAAAATCCAGCCAAAATTGGTCGGAAATGACTGAATTGACACAACGTAAAAATGTTTAGGACTAAATCGGCACAAAAAAAAAGTTTAGGACTAAATCGGCACAAAAACAGAAGGTTTATGACTTTTTTGGCACTTTTCCCCCATATAGGATATTGGATAGTTGCAAAAGAAGTTCCAATGCAAACAAGATAGACCCTAAAACCGGAGCGGAAAAACAGGGAAAGTTCCAAAATAGATTTCAGTGCGAACATGATAGGGTATAGAGTCCAAAAAAAGGGAATCGGCTATCATAGGTTAGATTCCAGGTTTCAAGTCTAGTATCTACCCATCTTAGAACCATTCACTCCTACCAGCTATACCCTCCTATGATGAGTAGGGATGAGCATATAGAATCGCTTGGACCGAACCGGATCAAACCAACCCGTTTTAAGTGGTCCTATGGGCCGTTAGTCTGATTCTCGGTTCCATTAAATTGGAACCAATGATTTTCGATCCGATTCTCGATTCCCACTTCGGAACCAAACCGTTTCAACCAAACCAATTTATATTTTTTGATTTCTTAAAGAAGTAAAGTGTACACCTCAACCCTAATCTCCTCTCACACCTCACTTATTCGAATGATGAAGCAAATCTTTGTTTCTTTTGCCTCATTCAATTTGCTCCTTTTGCCTCTTACTTCTTTCTTTATTTTACTTTCTTTCCTACAAAGATTTCCCGATTTTACCTCCCTCGCTTACTCATACCTTCCTTTTAGTCATGAGTCTGTCGTTGGTGGAAAGGAATCCATTGAATCATCCTCCTTCTTTCGAGCATGCCCCTATAATTACGATGCCATCATCTCTCAATATTCTTCATAAATCTTGGAGGAAATCCCAATTTCGACTTGCAACATGGATTAGTGATTCAATTAATCCAAAAATTTCGGCTAAGATATGTAAATCTACCAATTCTATTGAACAGCTTGGGAACCAGATCTAATCGGAGGTCTAGTCCATGGATCGGGTGGTCTGATTCATGATTCCATAAGTGGGGTACTAATTCTCTTGGTCCGATTACCAGTTTGTTGGTGGGATCGGACCAAATCAAGAACCAATCACCCCTAATGATAAGTAAAACATCAAACAAGTGGATTAGATTAGGTCATATATTGTCCGACCCAAACAGACCTATTTAACCCATTTTGATCTATTTCCATGCAATGCAAATCTAGTGACTCATACTTAACTGATTTATACGCAACCCAATCCAAATTTGCTAAAACAATTCCATATCTAATCCAGTTTACAAAAACTCATAGCAAAACTGAGATAAGAGTGAGTGCAAGAACAAGTGAAGGAGGGAGAGTGTGAAGAGAGGTTGGGCTATGATACAATTATAATCTATTTATGACCTATTTAACTAAACCCATTTATGACCTATTTAACACTCATATTGTATTCAAACCCATTTATGACCAATTTCGTCAATATAATTAACCCATTTAACACTGAATTTATCACTCATTTTGACGGGTTTAGTGGCCTGCAACAACGGGTTTATGCTAGGTCATTTAGGGTCGTGTTCGAGAGCGGAAACGGGCCCAAACGGAATTGCGATTCCCCATGCTTTGCCGAAAATTTTGGCTGGAAAAACAGAAAACTGCCGAAACCATTTTTTGAACGATAAAAAAATGCACTTGCCTTTTTCCCAATTCCACTCGATATCGTATAAACATAAACATCAGCAGTGCAAGTTCTGTAGCTTCCTTTGAGCGAACTTCCCACCTCTGTCCGACTTCATCACATAAAACAAGAGCTTGTTCCACGTATCGATTGGGCCGAGCAAGCACCAGTGCACACAATCGGCCCCCCCACGTTGCTCTTGGGCCAGTTGCACTGTCGGTTCGGATGCTCATCGGGCCGGAGCAGCATCGCCCGCGTAGTGTCAAGCAGCCGGATCTTCGACCCATCCGCCCTCACCTGCCTCTCTGCTTCCAGGATCTCCTCCACCTGCGCCACGTAGAACTCCAGGTCGTAGCCCTCCAGCTTCTTCTCGTCGCTCCCGAACGGCCGCGTCCTTGGGCAGCTCCCCCCATCGGTCCAGTCCCCGTGCTTGAAGTGTGATGGCGAGAACGTCCTTAGGAATGTGGTGCCGCCACCGCCGCTGCCCTCGCGGCCCTTCCTTCCCGTGATGACTCTCAGCGTGGTGCATGTTGGGAAAAAGTATTATAATACATAAAATAATAATAATTATTGGAAATACATTACAAAAGATTAGAAAATAAAATGAAATGTCTGAGGCGTGCAAACACTGTCCTTAAGGATAATTCCGCCCCTCGGAGTACGAAACTCGGTGCGTAAGGCTTCGGCGGCTATCCTCCCAAGATACAACAGACCTTCTTCTATACTCCGCACTGAATATTAGAAGGAAACGGAACAACTTTTGTGTATAACCAAGCAAAAAGAAAAGGAAATATCTGAGAACATATTGTATCTACTAAGATTGTGGTTTGAAGTTTAATTTATATTTAAACAATGAAAAGAGAGAGCCGTTAAGAGATCATCATAAATCAATTGGTAATTAAAAAGATGACCGTTATAAAATAATGAAGAATTTATGAAGTAATAAATCAAAAGTGATAAATGTGAAAGCTAGTATGAGCACCCAGAGGGGGGTGAATAGGTGCAGAAACAATTTTGCGAGATATGTGCAATGCTAATTAACAATAGATTATGAAAAGGAAATTCTCTCTTGTAAACAAAACGAGTTACGATCAAAGTAAAAGAGTGTAAAGAAGAGAATATGAACACAGAGATTATAGTGGTTCGGCTTAATCCAAGCCTACGTCCACTCTTCCGCACTGATAGCCCACTCGCTGGATTTCACTATGAACAAAAGAGTTGTTACAGTTAGGCTCTTCCTTGATTCCACAGTGTAGAGACTATACTACACTTCCTTAAGGTCTCCCAATGATATAGACTCTCTTTTGCGTACAAGATTTTGCTCAACAGTTTAATTGACTAAGAACAAGGAGCTTCAGACTTTGGAATTCTTCTATCGCGCACACACTTGAACAACTGGAACGTCTTCCTTATATACTCTTTTATGCCATCATACACGTTGGCACTTACCAAAGGAATTCTTCCAATCTACCCGTTGGACAGAATCAATTAGGAAGATCTTCGAGTTATTTAAAGAACATGACGATAGCCCATCAATCTTGCTCGCCCATACAATCAGGATCTTGGTTTCCATAAGTAGAACCTTCCAAGTATACTTCACCAATCAACGAATCCACGATAAATCAATCTTGATCAAAATAAAGGATTCCGATATGCTATATCCAGCTAGAAGATCTACTCCAGTCGATAAAGTCAAATCCTTGACAAAACATCCAGTTTTGGATAAGTCTTCTTCGACGGTCTAGAAACTGTCAATGAGGATAGACTTTGAGTCTTGAGTCTGGCAGTCCGGAGGTCTTCAGACTTTGATGGAAGAGTCTGCAAGTCTTTAGACTAGACTGATGGAAACGTTTTGTCAGCTTCAAAACACTCAAGGAAGTTTTCTCCAACAATCTCCCCCTTTTTGATAGTGACAAAACTTTTCTGCAAATTTGGATAACTTTGATCTGCAAAACATTACTCAAGCAAATATGGATATATCATAAAGATAAATGGCTTAGTAATAACACTAGAATCTGCATCCACAAAAAGTAGGTTAGTCTTATGAACAGGGCCATGAGATATCAATAATACTTAAGATAGACAGATGTTCAAACAGTCAATTCTGTTAGGGAAATCCCTTATGATGTTTTGAAGATGACAAAATAAATCAAAGGCTACTAACATGTTTGATGGTTGAGTAATAGACCATGCAGATAATAGAACATGTAAAGGATATTATCAAAGTCTCGAAGACCGCCGAGACTCGAGACTCAAAGTCCGAAGGCGCGGACTCGAGACTCAAAGTCCGAAGACCGCGACTCGAGACTCAAAGTCCGAAGACCGCAGACTTTAGTATCAAAGTCTGTTCTACCTTAGAAGTCTGTCAACTCTGACTAATTCCAGATTGAACGTGAATGATGAACCGGAAGACAGACTCTATGCTGAAGCTGAAGCGGGTACAGACCTTAAAGTCTAAAGACCCAGGTTGTAAAGTCTCAAGACTCATATCGTAAAGTCTCAAGACTCGAGACTTTACATCCAGATTCGATGAATCGTAACTCAAGCCCAATCATACAACGGCTAGTGATCTGGTTTGGATTCCACATCAAGATTGATTTGATTGAAGACAAGATCTTTCTATACGAAGAAGCTTTACTTATGGAAACCAAGATTTCGTTTGTATGGGCGATCGGAATCAATTTGGGATTTTACCTTTGTCACTCAACGGCTACCAAATCTTCTAAGATACAGAGCTGTCCAATGGGTATATTGGAAGACGATTCTCCGGGATGCTGTCCAACGGTAGTTTGGAAGTGGAGGAGTATTTAAGGAGATCATGGACCGATGAGCAAGTAAGAGACGGAGCGTAGAATTTATAATTCCAAAGTCTAAGCGACTTTAGATCATATACTTGTCTCTTGAGAGCTTAAACGTTTGTAATCGTGAGAGAAATACCAAGAGAGTGACTTAGTGAGATAGTGTGATCTACTACTAAGTGTTTGCACTCGGAGTTGTAATCTCTTGTTGATTGCATAGTGGAATCCAGCCAAGAAGGCTGTTATCGTGGGAGAGTGGACGTAGGCTTGGATTAAGCCGAACCACTATAAATCTCGTGTTCTTATTCTCTTCCCTAACTCCTTTATTTTGTTCATACTAGCACTCTCAATTGGTATCAGAGCCAAGTGCTCGGTTTATAAAAGTGTTTTTACTTTTGAGCTAAAGATTCTTTATGGCTAGTATGTTGGCACTAGGACTTATGGAAGGGCAAAGCAACACAATGCCACCATATTTTGATGGAAAGGAATACGACGTATGGAAGAACAAAATGAAAGCATTCCTAAGATCCAGAGATCTCTTACAATGGGATGTTGTGGAAAGAGGAATCAACCCCATTGCTGCGTCTACATCAAATAAGAATGGCAAAGACAAAAACACCAAAGCCCCCGCTCCTATGTCTCGGACGGAGTTGTTCAAAAGAGAAGCGCTTGATGCAAAAGCTATTTATTCTTTATATTGCGCTTTGTCTCTTGCTGAATATAACAGAATCTCTTCATGTGAAACAGCAAAAGAAATTTGGGATAGACTTCATGTTACATATGAAGGGACCGATCGTGTAAAAGAGACAAAAGTAAACTTCTTGCTCGGCAAATATGAATCCTTCAAGATGAAGCAAGGAGAATCGATTGGAGATATGTTTAGCCGTTTTACAGAAATTGTAAATGGTTTAGCATATCAAGGTCAGCAAATTTCTGCCCCAATGAAGGTCAACAAACTCTTGCGAGGTCTCTCAAAAGATTGGAACCATGTCAAGACCTCAATCCGGGAGACTCAAAGGATTATGCCACTCACCGTTGATGAATTGATCGGCACTCTTCAATCCTATGAAGTGGAGCAACTTAACGATGAAGATCCCGAAGGTAAGAAGTCCATTGCTTTAATATCTAATGCTGTTTTTGATGAAACAGACTCAGAAAATGACATGGACGATGAAGAATTTGCCTTTATGGTCGAGAAATTCAAAAAGCTGAGTAGAAAAGAAAGGAAATTCAGTGGAAGAAGTCAATACAAGCATAATGGCCAGAAAAGAATCATGAAAGAAGATGATGAGCAAAGAAATCTATGCTTGATGGCACATTCAGAATCTGAGTCTAACTCGACGGAGACTCGAGATCGAGTCCGATTCAGAACAGACTCGAGAATCTAATGAGGAAATCAAGGGGAGAAATCGAATCCAAAAGAAAAGGAAAAGAATCGTGATCACCTCAAAAAGGCAACAAATTGAGGGGGAGCTTTGATCAATTATGGAAAAATCTTTTTGATTGATCGTGATCTTATTATGGATGGAAGGAAAGGTAATTGTGTCAGAATTTATTCTACAAAATCCGGTTAGTGCATCTCTTATTACCTTTTGTCATTAACAAATCTTTTATGACAAAAATGGTACGTGAATTTCATGATGCATCCGTGATTTTTATTGGATATTTGCTGATATGATTGAAGTGAGCTATATTGCATATCTTCAATATTCGATTTACTTTATAAAAGCTGATCTTTTTGGAAATTATATGTCATATTTTCTACGTGAATCCATCATTATCGCTTTTTGATTATGACAAAAGGGGGAGAAGTTATGAATATGCATATGTGCTGATTGGTTGATATTATCTATGGCATAATATTGAGCTGCGATTATTTTTCTATATATTCTTATGCTCAATTTATTTGCTATCTTCGATATCCTTTGATTTAAATTAATATTTTTAAAAGCATGTTTACAAATCTGCATATTCAGAGATTGTTTTGCCATCATCAAAAAGGGGGAGATTGTTAGGGAAATCCCTTATGATGTTTTGAAGATGACAAAATAAATCAAAGGCTACTAACATGTTTGATGGTTGAGTAATAGACCATGCAGATAATAGAACATGTAAAGGATATTATCAAAGTCGAAGACTGCCGGACTCGAGACTCAAAGTCGAAGGCGCGACTCGAGACTCAAAGTCGAAGACCGCGACTCGAGACTCAAAGTCTCGAAGACCGCCAGACTTTAGTATCAAAGTCTGTTCTACCTTAGAAGTCTGTCAACTCGACTAATTCCAGATTGAACGTGAATGATGAACCAAGACGGAGACTCTATGCTGAAGCCGAGGCGGGTGAGACCTTAAAGTCTAAAGACCCAGGTTGTAAAGTCTCAAGACTCATATCGTAAAGTCTCAAGACTCAGACTTTACATCCAGATTCGATGAATCGTAACTCAAGCCCAATCATACAACGGCTAGTGATCTGGTTTGGATTCCACATCAAGATTGATTTGATTGAAGACAAGATCTTTCTATACGAAGAAGCTTTACTTATGGAAACCAAGATTTCGTTTGTATGGGCGATCGGAATCAATTTGGGATTTTACCTTTGTCACTCAACGGCTACCAAATCTTCTAAGATACAGAGCTGTCCAATGGGTATATTGGAAGACGATTCTCGGGATGCTGTCCAACGGTAGTTTGGAAGTGGAGGAGTATTTAAGGAGATCATGGACCGATGAGCAAGTAAGAGACGGAGCGTAGAATTTATAATTCCAAAGTCTAAGCGACTTTAGATCATATACTTGTCTCTTGAGAGCTTAAACGTTTGTAATCGTGAGAGAAATACCAAGAGAGTGACTTAGTGAGATAGTGTGATCTACTACTAAGTGTTTGCACTCGGAGTTGTAATCTCTTGTTGATTGCATAGTGGAATCCAGCCAAGAAGGCTGTTATCGTGGGAGAGTGGACGTAGGCTTGGATTAAGCCGAACCACTATAAATCTCGTGTTCTTATTCTCTTCCCTAACTCCTTTATTTTGTTCATACTAGCACTCTCAAATTCCAAATCCAGTCCAAATCCAAACAGCCAAACACAAACATCAAGTCAATCAAAAAAAGTTTTAAATCCAAACAGTCAAATCTGCACATCTCTCCCCCTTTTTGTCATCATTAAAAAGGTAGAGATGAAAAAAGAATGAAATTAAGATGGCTTGGGAACACGGACAAGCTGGAAATCTCCCATTGATTGGACAATGCCTTCTAGCTTTTTCAAGTCCTCCTTCAGTTGCGCTACTTCTTCACCCTTAGCATTTGCCTGAACTTGAAGAGCAAGGGCTTGGAGTTGATCATTCAAAGAAACTGAGGAAGCTTGTTCTGCATTCTGCATATTCTGAAGTTCGCATCCCAGAGCATAGATTTGACCTTTCATCTCCAAAAGAACATCAAGAATTCTGCGAAAGTCTACTGAATTATCAGTCTAAGTACTTGCTTCTGCACGATCAGACGGAGTATAAGCAGATGATGGCAAATCAGCATTGTCACGCATATTAGGTGATGAAACATCGTGACCCTCCTCAGGAAATTGTGAGGCATAGATGTCCTCTGGATCTGCTGGAGAGCGACTTACTCCTTCATTGGTGGCAGGGATTGAGGATGTTCCTCTTTTCTCAAGATCTCCCCCTATTTCCATGCCTTCAGGTGGAGAAGAGTGTTCTTCATGTTCTTTTTTCTACTCTCTCTCTTCTTCTTCTTCTTCTTCTTCTTCTTCTTCTTCTCTTCTTTCTCAAAATCTTCACTTTCTCCAGTCCTCTGTTCTGTTTCAACCGTGTCTTTTTCCTGTCTCTCCGTTGATTTTGGTCCAGAACGACTCAAGTTCTTCAATGCCATTGCAGAAATGGTAATGTCATCCTCATCCTCTTCATCCTCAATGATGAGAGCTCTTCTTTTCTTGGATGGAGCAACCATAGGCTCCTTCCCTTTCCTTTTTGCAGCCGAAGAGATTTGATGAGTCTTGACAGGGGTTTTCTCCTTGAACTTCTCCAACTCCTTGTTGAGTTCCTTCAGACGCATTTTAGAGACCATTTTCAGCCCCACCACCATTTGATCGCACGCTCGACCACAAAGAATTCGGGGAGGCTGAATATTCAAGTGTCTGAATAACTTGGTCACAAGAGCTGGATAAGGAAGTTGACCATTGTCGTTCACCACTGCCATGTACATGTGAAACATAATAGTGTGTGGAAGAGAGAATTTTTTCCCAGCATTGATGGCATACATTAACTTTGCCTCCGAGTTTGAAACATCGGTCTTTGAAGTAGATTTTGGTCTGAGGCAGTTAATCACAATCTTGTGAAGCAGAATGTTGGTTGCATTCATCTTCGAATAGGAAATCTTTTCTTCCGTTCTTCGATCCTTAACAAGTTCCAACGTTGCACGAGCAATAGACACACTGATAGGTTGATATCTCCCTCTTTCAACCCCAATCACATCAGCCAATGTATTCATGTCAACCACATGGTCCTAATCTCAAACACTAAAAGAGAATCTATTCGCATCCAAGAAACCAAGATTTGAATAGAAATAGGCAGTAAGTTCAGCATAGGCTTCTGTAGATTCAGAACAAAACTGTTCGAGTTGAAGAAGACTGAATTTCTCCCGCAAATTGACATTCACAAAGTCAAGAAAATCAAAATCCACACTTCTAGGGTTTATCACCCCACGCTTCAACAACTTAGAGTACAATTGCTTATGTTCCTCCGATCGAAACAAGTCTGTCCTTTTGCTTCGGATTTTTGCTGCAACACCCATTCTCGATTTAAACTGACTGTACATCCTATCATTGTCATTCCCATCTAGCTGACTCAGCCCTCCAACACGTGGATCAATTGGGATATTTGCCAATGCCTCTTCCGCCGATCCAGCAGGGGCAATTCCCAAACGTTCCATCGTGCGTAGAAAATAGGTTTCATTTCGATACCATTTTTCTTTCAAAAATTCGTCAATGTAGTTCAAAGGAGTACCACCCCTCTTCAAAGCACGGTAAAGCTTATAAGTAAAGCTAGGTTTAAGAGTTCTTACGAGTTCTGCGTCTTCGACAATTTCTTCCTCTTCTCGATGTGCAACATCCTGAGGTCTAGATGGAGGAGATGGATGCTGCTGAGAATGTTGTGGGCTCTGTTGCTGATTAGGAGATTCCTCTTCCTCGGTGAGATCAAAGTGCATAGGTCCCTCACGCATCTGTTGTGTTCCCCTGTTCACGATCCTCGAAGACTTTCTTTGAGAAGACATTTTTCACAGTTTTGGAGGGATTCCAAGCTTGTTTTCCCAACAAAGATGACAACTTTTCGAAGATTAAACAAGAGAATAAGACAGAAATGGAAGATCGGTGCTCTCTTAGGGTTTTTGTGAGTAAAACGAAGAAGAACCGACAATATATAAGATAGTCGAAGAGATGCATACAGAACGTCGTAAAAAGGAAATATAAAGATGCCTTTTTAAAAAATAACTGCCTTTTCAAAAATTAGATAACTGTCATTTTAAAAATTTCTTTTTCGAAAAGGAAAGATTACAATAATCACGGAAATTAAAAATAGCAACAATCAATTACGGGTTGATGATCGTACCTTTTCGAGATTTGATTTGAGAGATAATAAAATAACTTACAAAAAAACTTGATCGTCTGAGTCTGAGTGTCTTTAGACTTTCAGTCCTGGGTCTGAACTTCCTCAGACTTTAAGATATTGAGTCTGGAACGAATAGCTTCAAATTGATTTTTCTCCAAAGGCTTTGTAAATATATCCGCCAGTTGATTCTTTGAGTCAATAAACTAAATCGAAACTTCTCCATTTTGAACATGATCTCTAATGAAGTGATGTCGAATCTCTATATGTTTTGCTCTTGAGTGAAGAATCGGATTCTTGGTGAGATTGATTGCGCTGGTGTTGTCACATTTGATTTCAGTGCATGAATCTTCAATTCCAAAGTCTCTTAACTATTGTTTTATCTACATAATTTGTGAACAACAACTTCCAAGAGCTACATATTCTGCTTCTGCTGTAGAAAGAGCTACAATACTTTGCTTCCTTGAAAACCAAGACACCGTCCTGCTTCCAAGTAGTTGACAGGTGCCCGAGGTGCTCTTTCTATCAACTTTGCATCCGGCTAGGTCTGCGTCTGAGTATCCAAGAAGAGTAAAGTCTCATTCTTTAGGATACCAGAGACCCAAAGTTGAAGTTGAGGCAATGTATTTGATAATACGTTTTGCAGCACTTAAATGAGATTCTCTAGGGTCTAATTGAAACCTGGCACAAATGCAAACACTAAACAAAATATCAGGTCTAGAAGCAGTAAGGTAAAGAAGTGAACCAATGATGCTCCTGTATAGCTTCTAGTCGACTTTCTTTCCCCCTTCATCTTTGTCCAACTTCAAGGAATTTGACATTGGTAAATCAGTCTTTTTGCAATTCTCCAGTCCAAACTTTTTGACAAGATCTTTAGCATACTTTTCTTGATGAATAAAGGTTCATTCCTTCAGTTGTTTTACTTGGAGCCTGAGAAAGAAGGTTAGTTCACCCATCATGCTCATTTCAAATTCATCCTGCATAGACTTAGAGAATTTCTTGCACATACTTTCATTATAAGATCCAAAAATAATATCATCAACATAAATTTGAATAAGTAGAAAACTTTTGATTTCTCTTTTGATAAACAATGTAGTATCTACTTTACCTTTGATAAAGCCATTTTGGATTAAAAACTTACTTAGTCTATCGTACCAAGCTCGAGGCGCTTGCTTTAGACCATATAGAGCTTTTTTCAATCTGAAAACAGAGTCTGGTTTCCTTGGGTCTTCAAAACCGGGTGGTTGTTCCACATAGACTTCCTCTTGGATAAATCCATTTAGGAAAACACTTTTGACGTCTATTTGGAATAACTTGAAATTTTTATGACAAGCAAAAGCAAGTAATAATCTAATTGCTTCTAACCTTGCTACTGGTGTGTAAGTCTCATCATAGTCTATCCCTTCTTCTTGCGTATATCCCTTGACCACGAGTCTTGGTTTGTTTCTTACAACCTTTCCTTTCTCGTTTATCTTGTTTCTGAAAACCCATTTAGCTCCAATGATGGATTTACCTTTTGGTTTAGGAGTCAATTCCCAGACATCATTGATACTGAATTGCCTGAGTTCTTCTTGCATGGCTTCAATCCAGCTTTTATCAGTTAGAGCTTCTTCTATACTTTTGGGTTCTATTTCAGAAATAAGAGCCATAGCACTAGACTCTTCGCGCCTTTTGGATCTTGTGCGAATTCCTTCATTAATATCGCCGATAATGAGATTTGTGGGATGACTGGACTTATGCTTCCAGTTGCTGGTAGGTTTGTTAGACTGTTGATCTTTTTCCTCATTTGAATCTTCGACTATCATTTGTTGCTGGTCTTTTGAAGTATGAGCTGCTTCTGGAGATTTAGACTTTGTAGAGTCTAGAGCAGGTTCAGATTCTTCAAGTTGAGTCTGAATCGATCGCTTTGCATAAAGTCTTGAAATTTGACATTCATTGATTCCTCCACAAATTGAGTCTTTTTGTTGTATACTCTGTAAGCTTTGCTTGTGGTCGAATATCCAAGGAAGATCCATTTGTTTGATTTTTCTTCAAACTTCCCAACTCGATCATTTGCATTTTTCAAAATAAAACATTTACATCCAAACACGTGAAAATATGAAACAATGGGCTTCTTACCTTTGAATAACTCGTAGGGAGTTTTCTCCAGAATATGCCTTGAAAAACTCTATTAATGATATAACATGTTGTAAAAACTGCTTCAGCCCAAAAACGTGAAGAGATGTTACTTTCAATTAAAAGAGTTCTAGCCATTTCCTGAAGCGATCTATTTTTTCTTTCCACGACTCCATTTTGCTCTGGAGTATATGGAGAAGAGAACACATGCTGAAAACCAGATTCATCACAAAATTTTGTAAAGTCTTGATTTTCAAATTCACCTCCATGGTCAGTTCATATACTTGAAATAACATATGCTTTTTCATTTTGAACTTTTTTAGCAAACTTTTTGAAGTAAGAGAATGTTTCAGACTTACTTACCAAGAAATATACCCAAGTGAATCGTGAGTAGTCATCCACAATTACTAGGCAATATTTCTTACCTCCAATGCTCTGAGTTCTGGTTGGTCCAAAGAGATCCATATGCAGAAGCTGCAGTACACGATTAGTGGAAACTTGATTTATTGGTTTGAATGAGTTTCTTACCTGTTTTCCCAACACGCATGGTGTACATAGATCAGTCTTTTGGTATGACAGATTGGGTAGACCACGAACAAGCTTCTTTGTTGAAATTTTGGCTATTTGCTTCATGTTGATGTGCCCAAGTTTTCTGTGCCATAAGTTTGCTTCTTCTTGAATTGAGATTAGACATTGGGCTTCATCAGGTTTGACATCCAAGAGGTAGATATTTCCATGTCTTCGACCCGTGAAAGATTGAGAGGAATCTTTACTGGTTCCTGAACATATTCCCTCTTGAAAGTTGATTTAGAAACCGGTGTCGCACAACTGACTGATACTAAGCAAATTGTAGTTGGGTCCTTCCACTAAAGAAACATTACTAATCGTGAGACTTCCAATTTTTACAGTTCCGAATCCCACAATTCTTCCT
The DNA here is from genome assembly GCF_016545825.1 of Eucalyptus grandis. Lineage (NCBI taxonomy): Eukaryota > Viridiplantae > Streptophyta > Magnoliopsida > Myrtales > Myrtaceae > Eucalyptus > Eucalyptus grandis. Next base: position 34,305,269 of record NC_052620.1, on the reverse strand, counting down.
TTGTTGTTTCCTCCAAATGAAACTTTTTCACCATTAACTTGAACAAGTTTTATAAAGCAATTTGAATCTCCTGTCATATGCCTTGAGCATCCACTATCCAGGTACCATTTAATCTTTCTCTTGATAGTGACCTGCATTTAGAAAAGAGACTCAAGCTTTCTTTGGTACCCATATTTTCTTGGGTCCATTGGTGTTAGTATGATATACTGTCTTTGCCCATACCTTCTTAACAGGTTTCCAAACCATAGAACATTCTTTTTCAAAATGATCTGAACTATTGCACTTAGAACATTTAAGAGCACTGCGACCTACTGGTTTTACAAACACTTTTTGGAAATGATTTTTGTAAGCATTTCTCGTAGGTCTTTGCTTAATTCTTTCTTTTACTTTAGGAAAATTAATTAGAGGAATGGTTTCAGCAGTCATTCATAAACCTGATTTATTGAAGTAAGGTCTTTGTGCTGAAAGAATTTTCTCAAGTTTCTCGATCCTATAGAAAATCTTTTAGAAATATTTGAGATGTCATTTTTCAAGAATGCATTTTCTTTTGAAAGATTGTCTTCATTTTCTTTCAAGGTAGAAACACTTTTGTCTAAACTTTTGACCTTTTCTTTCAAAACATTTTCCTGTTGTTTTAGTGCAGAATTTTCTCTTTTGAGTTCGGAAATCCTTTTAAGAGAAGTCTTGAGACTAAGACACAATTCATCAATGTATCTAGAGACTTTAGTAGGGATTTTCAAGTTACTTACCTCGATTTCACTTTGTCCGAATCGAAGTCTGCATTTCGAGAGTCGAATTTGAGTCCGATTGCGCCATGAGATAAATGTTGGCATAATCATCATCACTTTCTTCACATTCTGTATCACTCCAAGTTTCTGCTTTGAGTGCCTTTCGATACTTCTTAGTTTTTCCTTTCTTTTTCCTCAGAAGGGGACAATTGGGTCTAATGTGTCCTTTTTTCTTACATTCAAAACAGATTACATCTCTATTGGATTCATCATCCTCAACAGACTTACTCTGTTGCTTTTGAAAGCTCTGTTTCTTTGGATTGAATCTTCTTCCCTTTCTGTTTAGCTTTCTGAATCTTCTTATGATGAGAGTAAGCTCTTTATCATCCATATCGTCTTCAGAATCTGTGACATCAGAATCATCATTAGATTTTAATGCAATGGATTTCTTACCTTTAGGATCTTCATCTTCGTTGATTCGCTCCACTTCATAAGACTGAAGAGTCCCAACCAACTCATCAATAGAGAGTGGCATGATTCTTTGTGTCTTCCTTATTGAGGTCTTTATGTGATTCAAATCCTTGGAGAGTCCACGTAGTAGCTTGTTTACTTTCATGGATCAGAAATTGGTTGACCTTGATTTTCAAGACCATTCACTATCTCTGTAAAATGACTAAACATGTCGGTGATAGATTCTCCTGTTTTCATTTTGAAAGCTTCGTATTGTCCGAGCAGAATGTTGATTCTGGTTTCTTTCACTCAGTCAATTCCTTCATAGGTGATGTGTAATCTATCCCAAACTCCTTTAGTTGTAATACAAGAAGATATTCTGTTATATTTAGTGGGAGATAATGCACAATATAAAGAATAAATAGCTTTTGCATCAAGAGCTTGTCTCTTGATTATCTCTTCTTGAGTCATTTCATTAGACTCAATGGTTTCTTTTCCTCTTTCTGAGACTGATGCAGCTTTAGGAATGATTCCTTTTTCTACCACGTCTCATTCCAGAGGATCCTTTGATCTTAGAAATGCCTTCATCTTGTTTTTCCATATGTTGTATTCCTTTCCATCAAAGTAAGGCGGTCTGGTATTGCTTTGCCCTTCAACCAGTCCTGGAGCCAACATACTAGCCATGGATCTTTAACTCTGAAGTAAAACACTTCAATTCAAGTGAGTACACAAGCTCTGATACCAATTGTGAAAGCTAGTATGAGCACCTAGAGAGGGGTGAATAGGTGCAGAAACAATTTTGTGAGATATGTGTAGTGCTAATTAACAATAGATTATGAAAAGGAAATTCTCTCTTGTAAACAAAACGAGTTACGATCAAAGTAAAAGAGTGTAGAGAAGAGAATATGAACACAGAGATTATAGTGGTTCGGCTTAATCCAAGCCTACGTCCACTCTTCCGCACTAACAGCCCACTGGCTAGATTTCACTATGAACAAAAGAGTTGTTACAGTTAGGCTCTTCCTTGATTCCACAGTGTAGAGACTATACTACACTTCCTTAAGGTCTCTCAATGATATAGACTCTCTTTTGCGTACAAGATTTCGCTCAATAGTTTAATTGTCTAAGAACAAGGAGCTTCAGACTTTGGAATTCTTCTATCGCGCACACACTTGAACAACTAGAACGTCTTCCTTATATACTCCTTTATGCCATCATACCCGTTGGCACTTACCAAAGGAATTCTTCCAATCTACCCGTTGGACAGAATCAATTAGGAAGATCTTCGAGCTATTTAAGGAACATGACGATAGCCCATCAATCCTGCTCGCCCATACAATCAGGATCTTGGTTTCCATAAGTAGAACCTTCCAAGTATATTTCGCCAATCAACGAATCCACGATAAATCAATCTTGATCAAAATAAAGGATTCCGATATGCTATATCCAGCCAGAAGATCTACTCCAGTCGATAAAGTCAAATCCTTGACGAAACATCAAGTTCTGGATAAGTCTTCTTCGACGGTCTAGAAATTGTCAATGAGGATAGACTTTGAGTCTTGAGTCTGGCAGTCCGGAGGTCTTCAGACTTTGATGGAAGAGTCTGCAAGTCTTCAGACTAGACTGATGGAAACGTTTTGTCAGCTTCAAAACACTCAAGGAAGTTTTCTCCAACAATAAAGCCGTTAGATGACCGTTATACAACCATTAGAAAGCCGTTATATGACCATTGAAAAAGCCGTTACAAAAATGATGACTTTCATGACAATCATAATTTCTAATAAATATTTCAAAACTACTGAAATATCCAACAATCCCCCACATATTTCAGAAAGTTTTGACAAGAAAATAGAATAATGCTGGGTTATTGGAGAGTAATGCATCGGAATTGGTGCTTGTTAGGCTATGAACCAACCCTAGAAAGAATGAAATATAATTCACGAAATCATCGGTGAAGTTTGAAACTTCTATGAACCAAGAATTTCTTTTTATGAATTATAATTTTCATCAATCACATTACACTCCCACAAACTTTGTTGTTCAACGCAGTTTTATGCTAATAGGCCATTCGCGTGCTTGGTTTTATTCATAAGTGCTTTAGAGATTTTCGCCAAAAATCCTCATAGGAGCGGCCCCACTCCACACTTATATAGGTGATTCCATCAAGTGTATATTGCAGATTAATACACCACCAATAATGGTTATGGAATTTCATTAAGAGCTTAGCTCAACCTCTTTTTCCTTGCAATTTTGCACTATTTTCACCGTAGGAGGGACAATAATTTTTTACAGTGCACTAGATCAACAAATGACTTGTTATTACCCATATGAACCTAATTCATGGGATCGCCAATCACATAGGTTGGGTTACTATCATTGTTGATTTTCTTCAGTTGGCTTGTCCCATTCCCCTCGATGTATAGTCAAAGGATTGGCCAAAATCCATTTCCGACTTCATATAATCAATGGACATAATTCCATCATTAAGGAATTGCTTTATCACGTCATCCTTCAATCAGATGTGTCCATTTTTACCATTGAAAATTTTTCATTGCAATGGTTATTGCCACTTGGCAATCACGATACTTAGACACATAAGGTGTCAATTTATTCCCAAAGGAATATCTGCTAAGAGTTTCTCAACTACTTAGCCTCATTTTCATATATGAGTGAGAAGAATTTTCTCTCTTTCTCAAGAACTTGAATAGTTCTCAATTTACCAAAAAATAGTGAATATTTTCTTCTCCTTCCCCCATTGAAGCTTAAGAGGATAAGGTATTTTGTTTACACATATATACCTGGCAGCACTTGAGTCTACCACCCATAATTTCGATTAGCCATATATTGGCATGGGAATGACCACAACAATTACTTCATCAAATCATCTGCTTCAACCAAGTCGACTTTTGGTTTAGCAGGATTGCCATTTCCCCCACCAATTTGTTTTATTTCCAAGCTATATCACCTCCACAAAGGTGAACATATATCCATTAATGGATTTTATCTCATCTGAATTTGAAATCTAGTTACATCACTGTATCCTTCTAATACAGTGGGAAATCCACTATATAAGATGCCTTAATTAGATCATAGCGAGGCATCCTAGACAATGGAGAACATATAGCTTTTAGCCCCATTTCATATCAACTACAAAATAATCTAGATGAATGAGGCATTGCTAGCAATGAGAATATCAATGAGAAGAGCAAAACAGCCCATGGCTAGAGCCCATAACATATACATACATTCACCATGTCACAACAAGTGATACAACATGTATAAACATCATATCAAACATATAGATATGCATGTTCATGTTATGTTCATGTTATAAAACAAAATAATGCCCATTATATTAAATATGACAGCGGATCTTTTCAACAACCATCCAAAGCTAATGTACACAAACATGACAGTAAATAAAACTTAGAATATTCATGTGATATGCACATGCTAGATGCCAAAAGAAATAACAAAAATTTCTGTCAACTCGGCATTACGTGATTTAAGATTGCCTCTAAAAACATAACAATAATCCCATAAAATTCATTTGCCATTTAACTGAATCTGACTCTCCACCAGGAAAAAGAAGATTTGCAAGATGATAATCGAATTAGGAGTTCAAGCTTTTTAGATACCATTAGGAGTCAGCTAGTCAAATAGACTTGCAGAAACGGTGGCGATGTATATGGTGTAGCATGATGATGAACAACCAGCAGCAAATAGGTATGAATCAAGTTTGCACTTCCTTACCTTTACCAACTTGGTAATCACACTAATAAATGAAGAAACATTCTTAGACAATCCGAAGAAACAGTTTAAAGCAAGCAAAAATAGAAAGAAATATTCATCCTAGATTGCTACACAATATGGTAATTATAAAGTTTACTTTTGTCTTTCTCCCCTAATAAGCAACTAAGTTTTCTTATACTGATCAAATATCACCATTACAATTTTCTCACTATTCTCATTTGGGTTAAATTAGTATACAATTTTACATAAAGAATTTCCAACTTTGCATAGAATGCCAAAAGCTTTCACCTCAAGCACATGTTAATTCACGACACAAACCAAGATCACTAGGCCAAAAGCTTTCATCTCAAGCACCAACAACGTAGCCAACAGAATAAGAGCACAAGTCCGAAAAAGAGAATGCTTACACAAGCCAAACAGCCACCAAATTCGACCAACTAAAACTTCTCATTACACTCGGATCTCAAAGAAGCGAAACAATCCCAAAAGTTTCAGATCGAATGCCACAAGACGAGCAATGCACATTATATCTTAACAATCCAAACATGCATGGCCCAATCAGCCCCACATTCATAGGATCGTACAGTCAATCAAACAATTCAAAGATGAAAACAAAGCATTGTTAACCAAACCGAAGTATCGCCCTTCAAGGATAAAATCAAGATTTACCAAAATTTACCTGATAAATTAGCTAGAAACACAATGTCACAAGCATTCTCAAAGACTACCTCCAAATGGATTGATCATACTAAAAGTGAAATTCCAAACACTGACTAATGAATTCATCAATGAAAAATATAAAGTCATTGAGTGCCCCAAACTCCATTCCTAGATGCATGCTTACCAAATAATAATTACAAACTTGAGAGAGAAAACACTATTAAACATCCGCCTTCCTCTCGGAAAGACATAGATGATGAAGTTTCAAAGAACAATTTTACCTAGCACTTGATAACCTTACCAAAATGATCAAAAGCTCTTTTTCGTTAATGCTCAGCAATGTCGCATGGCAAACCATCCACGAATATGCAAAACTTGTCCTTCACCATCTCCAAATCCTTGTTCAATTCCAAGGTCGGTGGAAGCACCAACAATTCCAACTTTGAAAGCTTTAAGGCAATTATCCTTAAGATTGTTGTGAAAAAGTATTATAATACATAAAATAATAATAATTATTGGAAATACATTACAAAAGATTAGAAAATAAAATGAAATGTCTGAGGCGTGCAAACACTGTCCTTAAGGATAATTCCGCCCCTCGGAGTACGAAACTCAGTGCGTAAGGCTTCGGCGGCTATCCTCCCAAGATACAACAGACTTTCTTCTATACTCTACACTGAATATTAGAAGGAAACAGAACAACTTTTGTGTATAACCCAGAGCAAAGAAAAGGAAATATGTGAGAACATATTGTATCTACTAAGATTGTGGTTTGAAGTTTAATTTATATTAAACAATGAAAAGAGAGAGCCGTTAAGAGATCATCATAAATCAATTGGTAATTAAAAAGATGACCGTTATAAAATAATGAAGAATTTATGAAGTAATAAATCAAAAGTGATAAAGCTGTTAGACGACCGTTATACAACCATTAGAAACCGTTATATGACCGTTGAAAAAGCCGTTACAAAAATGATGACTTTCATGACGATCATAATTTCTAATAAATATTCCAAAACTACTGAAATATCCAACAGTGGGTAGCGCCGCTTGATATGCCTGGAACCTCGACACCTTGGTCACGTTGTCCTGCCCGCATGCTGAACAGCCCAGGAGCCGCCTGTTCCGGTAGTAGATGAGCGGGTGGAAGAACCATTGGCCAGCCGAGATGATGACATAGTCAAAGGCGCTGATCTCAGCGGACCAAGAAGGGTGGGGCTCGTCTAGGTGGAGGGTGAGGATGCCGTTGAGGGTCTGGCCACCGCAGGCGTCGGTGGTGCGGACCAGGAAAGGGGCCCAGAAGGTGCCTAGGGTTAGGTTGTGCTTGGGGAGGTACCACCGCTTGAAGTTGTAGTCCGTGGTGTACCGGAGAGATATGTCCTCCGGTTGGTCTACCTAATGATTTTACACATATAAAACGCGGTAAGATCAAAGATGAAATTACAACATAACTTAAAAGTCAACCTTACTAGAGAATTTTGTATATATAAGTTATGATTGATATAAATACACTCATCACTATCTAGGCAAGTATTTTTCCTAAGGTACAGTCAAAAAATTTATTATGATATTCCCGAAAATATAATAAGTCCTTGTTTTGTTCGCTCTTGCGTCGTTTTTAGAGCAATAATTAGGAGAAAGGGAGTCGTGGGCATATCATTTTCTGCTCTTAAATTTCCATTAAAAATAAGAAAAGGTCATTCTAAGAACAGCTCATATTGACTTAGCGCATTTCTCTGCCCACAACTCAGACACTGTAAGCAATCGGTCAAATCGACGTAAAACTAAATTCTGCAGACGAGAAAATTCATTGGCCAGGGCTCATCTTGAGTATAATCACATGATAAACAAGGTCGATCGTAAGTAGTTTTTCATGTTTTGAATAGAGGAAGTGATTAGTTCGTGGCGATTAGAATAATCTAGTCAACCGTAACTGGATCGAGCACTTACGCTGGACAAGAGGCACATTAGGGACTGCATGTGGTTCCTCCCCAGAGAGTCGCCAACGAAGGCGATTGACTTCCCTCGCGTCATCTCAGCGAACTCGGCAGCGTCGAACGGCGGGAGCTCGCACCCGTCCAGCTCCCAACGCCACTTCAGGAACTCCATGTCGGGCCTCCCGAACTTCATGCAGTTCTGCTGGTCGCTCATCGCATAGCAAGTCTCGTTGGTGTAGTATGTCGGCGCGTCCGGGCGGTACACCCATTTCCCCACGAACACGTCACATTTCTTCTCCCTCACCACCGGCACTGCCGCCCCCGATACTGTGTCCTCGGGGCTGCCGTTCTCGTCCTCCATCAACCGTGCCGGAGGATAATCTTGAGGCTGGACGGGCGAGCTCACAACGAGGAGCCATAGAGGGATCGCGGCAAGAAGAATCCCGGCTGGAACGATTACCGCCGCGTTCCTGAAGTTGACACCTGTGCTGTGCTGCGGCGCGTTCCTATCGCCGTGATGCTCTGAGAGCGGGACCTTCATGGCGGATAAGGGGTGTGTGTACGGTGTTCGTGCAAGTGCGAGCGAGCGAGCGAGAGAGAGAGAGAGAGAGAGAGAGAGAGACTCTTCTAGGCGTGCATGAAAGTTACGTCGAAAAATATGAGGTCGGCGTTTAGGACTTCGTATTTGGAATCAAAGCATTTAAAAATATTTTTAGTCGTTTCGAAGCCACTGCTTCTTTTGTCGTTTGTGTCGTGTTCTTTTTTTCCGTGTCTTTCTTTAAGCCCCCGTTAGGTTGAAGCACCAACGGCAATGGCGAGCGCATGACATACGTCTCAAGAAGCGAAGTTCACAGGGATTATATTACAAAAGATATAGAGAAAATGACACAAATAATTCTTAAACTTTGATTAAATGTGTAATGTGATATCTAAATTTTAGTTTAATATGTAATGTAGTTTCTGAACTTTTTATTTGTTCAATATAGTCCCTAAATTTTTGTTACATATTCAATGTAGTGTTTGAACTATGTAAAAATATTCATTATAGCCCTTTTATCAATTCAAGATTATGGACAAAATTGAATATTATCATATACTCTAAGAAATAAATTGAATATACATCAAAAGTGCGGGAATTACATTGAACAAATTCAAAATTTAGAGATCACATAGCACATTAAGCTAAAATTCATTGACAACATTACACATTAAGCCAAAATTTAAAGATTATTTGTGTCATTTTCCAAAGATATAAGACTTGTATCACAAAAGATATGCGTATGAACATATTAGAAAACCATACGTTAGCATATCTAATCACTCGCCAAAGTTCGACGTGGATTGATTAGAATAAGAGATTTCCTTTTTATATATCATGAAAATTGGACTTTAGCCATAAAATGTGATGTAACAGCTCGATGCGTCTAGACATAAACTCCAGCGTTGTGCACGAATTAAATAGGAGAATGAGAGGAGGCTAAGACAAAAACCAATAATTCATGAATAAATTAAAGGCAAGTGGAGTAATGCCAATATGCCATTTTCTCTTCTGGTGAGACATCGCTGCACACCAATTGAATAGCAAGAATGGCAACGTCCACGGGGCTTATCGTTTCTTGTTAGAGAAAGAGATTAGTAGCTCGTCGTTGTTCATGTGGGGAATATAAAATTAGGTTAGAACGGTACGTCATTGTCTTTATTGCATTCTTTGATGGGTTCCAAATCTACTTTCATAAATAGTAAGTTGCGTTGATCGATCCTTTTTTTTTTTTTTTTTTTTTTTGTATATTTGATCTCAATGTGTTTAGCTTTATATATGGAAAATTATGTCATCATGTTTTGTTTTATATTTTTTTCTAATGGTCTAATTTCCCAAAACACCCAAAACTTTAGATGTAACTCCAATTCTATCGTGAACTTTTTTTGTCTCATAAAAAATACTCAACTTTTACTCATCTAAAAACTGCCAGAAATTTACTCAAAATTATTGATATCAAAATCAGTTAGAGGTTCATTATCGAAGCCAGTATTTTCACCAAACAACCTCACCTTGAAAGGAACAACAGCAACCTCCTAATGTTGATGATATCAAAAAAATCAGTGGCGATATTTGGATACTTGATCAGATTTAAGATTAAAGTGAAAATTAGGGATTCTTTATGGGACAAAAAAAATTCAGGATAAAAACCTAAAGTTGAGCGTTTTTCAAAGGAATGAGCCCTTTTCCTAATTGATTTCCCATGTCAACCGCTACAAATGTACGACCAAAAATAAAGTTGATTTTACTTCTAAACGTTAACGTTTTTGTCAAAGTGCTCTCGTTAATGAAGTGCATCGATTGGTGGATCCAAGTTTAGATTAATGTGTATGGATTAAAGAAATGTTGTTCACACTAACCACCATCCTTTCTTGAATTGGAAGGTAGACTTTTCGAGCACGTGGGGAAAAAATAAGGGGAAAAAATGATGATGATTACAACCTCTCGTTCGTCGATGCGTGCTTGCTTCCTTAACTGGCATTTTTACTAATACGACAAAAATGATAATTATATAAGGAAGGTGTTAACTTAAAATTTAATCTTATTAAATATGCTTTATAAACTTAAAATTTACTATTTGAGGTAAATGGTTTTATTAAAATGTGTAGTTTTTTTTTTTTTTACTACTAGTCGAGCCTTGTGATCGATCGTGGTAGAGGGCCTTGGACGTTTGGATCGATCCATGCCCCATGTGGATGTTGATCCATGCATCATCCGGATCGATCTCGGTCGACCCATGCACGTGCTGATTGATCATGCATTGGGCGGATCGATCATGGATCAATCCCGGTTGAGCAAGGATCGATCATGGATCGTCCCAGATTGAGCAAGGATCGATCTCGAGGGCCTCGCCGCGGGGATCGTGCAGATTGATCCTTGGATCGTGCAGATCGATCGTGGATCGAGGGCCTCGACTGTGTGGATCGATCCATGTATCGTGCGGATCAATCCTGGTCAAGCGGGATCGGTCCCTGCACCGTGCGAATCGACCTTGCATCGTGCGGATTGATCCATGCATCGTCCAGATCGATCCCGGTCGACCCATGCACCGTGCAAGGATCGATCGTGGATCGATCCTGGTCGACCCATGCACCGTGCAAGGATCGATCGTGGATCGATCCCGGTCGACCCATATCAATCGTGGTCGAGGGCCTTGGCCGTGTGGATGGCTTAATCTTTGAGACAAGCATATAACTATCCTGTGGTCGGGCACGATCGATTGTGGATCGATCCCGGTCGAGCAGGGATCGATCATGGTCGGGAGCCTCGGCCGAGGGGATCGATCGTGGATCAACCCTTGCACCGTGCGGATCGATCGTGGGTCAATCCCCGGTCGAGCGGGATCGGTCCCTGCACCGTGTGGATCGACCTTGCATCAACCGGATCGATCCATGCACCGTGCGGATCGATCGTGGATCGATCCCCGGTCGATCCCGGTTGAGCGGGATCAATCCCTGCGCCATGCGGATCGATCGCGGTCAAGCGGGATCAATCCCTGCACTGTGCGGATCGACCTTGCATCGTGCGGATCGATCATGGATCGATCCATGCACCATGCGGATCCATCATGGATCGATCCCGGTCAAGCGGGATCGATCGTGGTCGAGGGCCTTGGCCATGTGGATCGATCCATGCACCGTCCGGATCGATCGTGGTCGAGGGCCTCGGCCATGTGGATCGATCCATGCACCGTCCGGATCGATCATGGATCGATCGTGGTCGAGGGCCTCGGCCATGTGGATCGATCCATGCACCGTCCGGATCGATCATGGATCGATCCATGCACCATGCGGATCGATCCCAGTCGAGCGGGATCGATCATGGTTGAGGGCCTCGGCCATGTGGATCAATCCATGCACCGTGCAGATCGATCCCGGTCAAGCGAGATCGGTCCCTGCACTGTGCAGATCGATCATGGATCGATCTTGGTCAAGGGCCTCGGCAGTGCATGGTCCTAGTCGAGGGCCTCGGCCGTGTGGATCGATCCATGCACCGTGCGGATTGATCCCGATCGAGCAGGATTGATCGTGGTCGAGGGCCTTGGTTGTGTTGATTGATCCATGCATTGTGTGGATTGATCCCGATCAAGGGCCTCGGCCGTGTGGATTGATACATGCACCGTGCGGATCGATCGGTGCATGGATCGATCATGGATCGGTCCCGGTCGAGCGAGATCGATCCCTACACCATGCGGATCGATCCCTGCACCATGCGGATCGATCATGGATCAATCCTGCTCAATCGGGATCGATCTTGCTCGATTGGGATCCATCGTGGTCGAGGGCCTCGGCCGTGTGGATCGATCATGGATCGGTCTCGGTCGAGCGGGATCGATCCCTGCACCATGCGGATTGATTCGGGATCGATCAGGGCCGACCGACCATGGTCCGGTTGCAACTTCACCAATCATTTCTTGTCCGATTGAATCCATTCTTCTTCCTAAATTTTGTTTGTGTCATAAAATAGCCTTCCCAATGGTTTTCCCACATCCCAACTATTGTTTTCTATTTTTCCAAATTTTCTCAATTTTTTAAATACCAAAAACCTTTCTAAGGTTTTGATGCTCTCTACCGTGCACGATCAAATCTTCAGGAAGTGATTTATCTCAAGTTTTTGACGGGTCTATTTTTTATGGGATTAAAAAGGGAATGCGGCATTTACTTGGAGAAAATCGACAGACTTAGGATGAGGACGAGGACGGTGTGAATGGAGTTGGCGAGTTGGTATTGATTTTTTTTTTTTTTTTTTTTTTTTTTTTGTCTTCTCGAGTAGGGGGTGGGGTTGGGAAGGGATTGGATTGGAAGTGAAGTTGGGGAAGGCAAAATTTAAAGTGCGGTTGGGGGAATGTGGATGTGAGAAGCAAAGCATCAAGGCAGGCAGAGGGGGACACAACTCCTAGAATTCTTCAAAGGCAAGGAAAGGGAGAGAGAATGGGGTTCATTTTTTGGAAGGTCTTAGCGAACGTGATGCCATGGAAGCTGGTGAGGAAAATTGATAAGAAAATTAGGGTAGGATAGGATATACGGACAAGAGAGGAAAGAGCCTTGAAGGACCTGCTGAAACTTGATGCCTAGGATAAAGGCAAAATCGTTGAGGATGTCCAGACTCCTATCCTCAGTATATTCTTTCACTTCCCTTTAAGAGGAAAAGGGGCGAATTGTGCAATTCAGCTCAGCAAGAAAACAGTCGACTAAAGAGCAAAACTTGAGTAACTAGTGTTGCCAAATTTGAGGATCGCATGGGTCATAGAATTATGGTGGCGAGTTATCTATGTACATCTTACTAATATATACAAATGTATTTATCGCGTGAAATTCTGTTGCACGTGAAATGTTGTGTGCTTTACTAGTGTACGAGTGAAAGGGAAAAGGGTTTGATTTTTCCCCATCATCCTTACCAGGCACTCTTCTTTCGACCCGAAGGGAAACTCTGACTTTTCGACTTCATAACACGAGACAAGAACTTCCAAGTGTTGATAGGACTAGGTCGGCCACCATCATGTTCCGATCCAATAGCCGCCAGTGTCGGCTGGGGCGTCCATTGGTTTAAGGATCCTGGCGTCAGCGGTATTCAGCAGTCTGAATGTCTAACCCCCTCTCAATTCCCTCCCTCTCGGCCGCCCTGAACTCCTCTACTTGGATCAAGTAGAACTCGGATTGGTGTCCCTTGAGCTTTGTTCTTTTAAACTGATAAGCATTAGTCTCTCTGCAAATGAGTGTGCTAGCCAGAAAAAGCATTTACACCAGTCAGGAAGGCATAGCAATGACTGCATTTGACTCATCCCTACCGGATCCTGGACGAACACTGATCGATTTCCCTCAAACCATCTCCAAGAACTGGCCCGCATTAAACTGAGGTAGCTCGCACCCTTCGGGATTCCAACTTCCCTTTAAGAAGTCGGTGTCAGGCTGATCAATGATCAAAGGGCGAGTCACATCAGCGCAGCACGTGCCGTTGGGGTTATCGAGCCATTTTCCTCCAAACACATCACTTCTCTTTTCTGCTTGCTCTCTTCTTTTCAACTCCAGAGATCGTTGGATATGAGGAAGCGAGCTGATGACGACAGAGACATGGCGGCAAGGAGAACCAGTGTTGAGATGAGCAACAGCGCCTTCTCGGTGCTGACGTTGGTGCTCTGTGGTGGGATCTTCACCCAATGAAGCTCAGAGATTGGGAACTTCACGTTCACCACTGAGCGAGGCAAACGTTTAGTACTAGAAATTAACTACTCCTGCATAGGGACGCTGCCATTACTACAATCAGTTGTTAGGACTAGATTTTGCATCGCATAGGGTAGAATTCGGTCGGTACCTTCAAAGTCTCTCTTGCAGTTTTGATTAAGACGTCGATCCTATACCACATGCGCAACCACAGCATCCATTACCAGGCTCATTCAATTTAGCCATGGCGAGGCAGCGTTTGTTGAAAAAAGTCAGTTAGCACGCAACTTAATCTTCAGATTGATTCAGTCGAATGCATGTACCAAGGCTCCTCGTCAAGTATCACACGACAGACCGTGCGGTTTGTTCTATTTCAAGCATATGCTTTTCCATGAACCAAACTGTTTAGTTCAAATAAGATGAATACAGAACAATAGGTTTGGATAAATTCTGCTACGTCTAGAACAACCAATCTGCGGTTTTTCGCTCGTCGCGCACTCTTCTGCGTCTGCCCATGAAGAGATCCTCGACTCTCCGACCACATAACGTGAAACAAGAACTCGTTCCACAAGTCGATAGGACCCGGCATGCACCAGTGCACGCAATCGGCCATCATCTCGTTCCTCAGCGCCAAATGCCCAAAACGGTTGGGGTGCCCGTCGGGTCTCTGGATCATCGCCTCGGTGGTGTCCAGCAACCTAAACGTCAGGCCCCTCTTGATTCCCTTCCTCTGGGCCGCCCTGAACTACTCCACTTGGGTCAAGTAGAACTCCAGATCTTACCCCTCGAGCTTGGCCTCTCCACTCACAAACGGCCTCGTCCTTGCGCAGCTCCCTCCGGTGTTCCACCTGCCATTCTCAAAGTGCGCAGGAGAGAACGTCCTCAAAAATGTCATGCCCTTATAGGCCTTTCGATTCAGGAGTTCTCTAAAGGCAGTTCGAAAGGCCATCCGGTAACCGTAGAACCTGGTGAGGTCGGTGACGTTGTTCACCTCGCAAGAGCCGCAATGTTGATTCTGATTAAAGCAGCAAAGAAGCAGAAAAACCAGAACTATAGATATCGAGGAAGAAAGATGAAAAAAAACAGAGGAAACAGAGAGAACAGAGCATGGAAACTGTCTTCTGCAGTTCTAATAAAAAAGTCAAGTACAGAACACGACTTAAACCAAAAAAAATAACTGCACACACACACACACACACACACGTTCAGCTTGTAACTGCACCTGAACAAGTGCTTAACTTCCTAAATAACACAACAACAACTGCATAACATAATTGACTAAGTGAGAAAAATAAACTAGAACAGTATAAAAAACAGAACGGAGAAACTTTAGTCTAAAAACAGCAGTACTGATACATCAAAAAACCAACAAACTCCTCCTTGGATCAGTAGCTGCTGCATACTCCAATTTTCTTTCTCAATGCCTCAAATCTTCCAGCTTGAAGTGGTTTAGTGAACATATCAGCAAGTTGATCTTCAGATCTGCAATAAATCAGCATGACCTCACCATTTTGTTGCACCTCACGTAGAAAGAAGAACTTGACCTTGAAATGCTTAGTTTTGCCATGAAAAACTGGGTTCTGAGATATTGCAATTGCAGCTTGGTTATCCACATTGATCTTGATACATTCATTGAAGTTCAGCCAAAGATCTTTCATTATCTTCTTCAGCCATAAGGCTTGATTTGCTGCTGCAGTAGCAGCTATAAACTCTGCTTCAGCAGTAGATTGAGCTACAATTTCTTGGTTTTAGAACACCAAGTGAAACAAGCTGATCCTAAAGCGAAACAGTACCCTGATGTACTCTTCATATCATCCATCGAGCCAACCCAATCACTATCGAATAACCTTGTAAATTGAATTCTAGACTCCTTTGAAACTTCACTCCAAAAAGCATGGTTCCTTTTAAATACCTTAAAATCCTCTTAGCTGCAATCAAATGAAGCTGACTTGGATCACTCATAAATCTGGACAGAACACTTACAGCAAATAAAATGTCTGGTCTGGTTGCTGTGAGGTACATAAGACAACCTATTAGACTTCGTACATCGAAACATCCATGACTTCGGTTCCATCATTCTTTCGCAATTTCTCTTTTGCTGCCATAGGTGTCTGACACTTCGACATTCTTCCATCTGAAATTTCTTCAAAATTTCCTTTAAGTACTTCCTCGACAAATGAAGATTTCATAAGGACTTTGCTTGATTTCCAGACCTAAGAAGTAAGCCATTTTTCCTAAGTCTGTCATCTCAAAACCAGCAAATAGGCCTTGCTTAACATTTTCTATCAGCTGAACATCATTTCCTGTTACCAAAAGATCATCCACATATAGAGATAGAACTACCACACTATGATTCACTTTCTTAATATAAAAGAGTGAACTCACTCAAGCTCTTTTAAAACCTAAATCCGGTAGATATCGATCAATTTTTCCATACCGGGCTCTTGGAGCTTGCTTGATCCATATAAAGCTTTATGCAATTTGTATACACTCTCTTCTTGCCCTTTAACACAGAACCCTTCAGGTTGTTCAACAAAAATTTCCTCTTCAAGCTCACCATTTAAAAATGCAGACTTGACATCAAGCTGAAAAATAGTCCAACCCTTCTACAAAATGCCCAACAGACTAACAAGAGTCTTCTTGTGTCCAGCCTTGCAACTGGAGCAAAAGTTTCAGAATAGTCTACTCCCCATACCTGAGCATAGCCTTTAACAACCAGCCTTGCTTTATACTTGTTAACAGAGCCATCAGGATTGAGTTTTTTCCTAAAGACCCACTTAACTCCAATTACATTCTTATTTAATAGCCTGTCTACCAATTCCCAAGTCTGATTTTTTTGAATCATTTTCATCTCCTCCTGCATTGCTGCAAACCACTTCTGATCTTCCTTGGCTTCAGCAAAATTTGATGGTTCGAGCACAGCCACATTACTCCTTTCATAGATCTCAGCAAGTGTCCTTGTGCCTCTTACAGGTTCATCATCTATACTTTCTTCCATTTCTGTAATTTCATTAGTCTCCACATCGGTTTCAGGTTGTCTTTCAAAGTGCTTCAATTCGGTGTTCCTTCCATTTAACCAATTCCATTCATCTTCCTCTAAGAACATAACATCTCTGCTCACAGTAATCTTCCTTGTCTTTGGATAGAAAATTCTGTAAGCTTTTGATTGAGAGCTATATCCAACAAAAATTCTAATCTCAGCCTTTTATCAAGCTTATCCCTTTTGACATCAGGAATATGAGTATAACACAAACTTCCAAAAACCTTCAAATTTTTCATAGAAGGTTTAGTGTCTTGCCAGCCCTCGAGAGGTGTTAGTTTCTCTAAAGCTTATGTAGGTAATCTATTTAAAAGAAATACAGCAGTGTTGGCTGCCTCAGCCCAAAAACTTTTTGGCAAATTCTTTTCCTGCATCAAACATCGGCCATCTCCATAATGCTTCTATTTTTTTCCTCTCACTAACTCCATTCTGTTGAGGTGAGTAGGGGCTGTAAATTGCTGTACAATTCTAGCTAGCTCACAAATCGGTTTGAATTTGTTAGCTGTATACTCCAGATCCATTGTCGATTTTGAGAGCTTTGATTCTCTTCCCACTTTGATTTTCAACTAATGCTTTAAACTTCATAAATACATCAGCTACTTGTCTTAGCTTGCAGAAAATAGATCCAGCTCATTCTAGTCAAATCATCGGTAAAAGTAATAAAATACCTGCTTCCACTTAAAAAGGTTGAGACATAGGTCCACACACATCGGTGTGAAGCGATTCCAGCTTTTGATATGTCTTCGAGACTCCTCCTTTGAAGGAAATCTGGCTTGTTTGCCAAGAATGTAGGTTCTGCATTGTGGAAGCTCTTCCTTCAAGCTTGGTAAATCATCTACGAGTGAGCCATTTTCTGCATAACCAGCATACTCCTCCTATGAACATGCCCCAATCTTTTGTGCCACAGCTCTATGTTCTCTTCTGTACACTTCAAAGCCATCTGCTGCATCTCATTTGGCTTGAACACAAAACTTTTATCCCTTATTTGAACTCTCAAGACTTCATTGCTGTCAGTATCTTTAATGAGACATTCCCTTCCTTCGAACTTCACTATATAGCCCTTCTCCACTAAGCGGCCAACACTTAACAGATTCGGTCAATATTTGGCACAAAGAGGACATCCTTGATTAACTTCACCCCCCGGGTTTCCTTTAACAGCAACTACACCTTTACCCTGAACTTCAATATGCTGTCCATTGCCAATTCTGACTTTGGACTTTACTGTTTTGTTTATGCTCTTGAATAGCTCTAAGTTGCCAGTCATGTGATTAGTACAACCACTATCTATCAGCCATGTACTATTTTATTGAATATTCACCAGCTGAAGCAACAAATAAGTGCTCTTCATCAACTTCACTCACTTGCCACTTGTGCTTCTCTGTTTTTGATAGGCTTTCCCTTTGCAAATAGCTTCCATATGACCCAACTTGTGGCATCTTCTGCACCTCACGTCGGCCTTTTCCAGCATCTAGAGGACGGTTCCACCACGATCTTGACATGACCTTTATTATTTTTCCATTTGCTAGATCCACCAGCATTTCCTTCTTTAGGCAAAAATTTCGAATCAGCAACATTTCCTTAAACTGAATCCATTTCTTCCTTTGCCTCCATCATTTTGCTTTACTTTGGCTTGCAATGCCCCCTCAACATGATCTTCTCTCCTCATTAGTCTTCTATGCTCCTGTGCCTGCAAAGCATTCAGCAACTCTGCAAGTTTTATATCAGCCAAATCCCTTGTGTTTTCCAGAGAAGCTATAGTAGCTTCAAATTTTTCTGGAAGAGACACTAGGATCTTCTGAACAAGCCTATCATCCCTCAAATCAGTTCCCAAAACTCTGATTTTATCACTATTCCCACTAGCCACTGGCCTGCTTCGAGATGACAATCTCCTTCATATTCTTCCTTCAAGATATGTCGCGAGTCACACTGCAATCTCGGAAGCCCAAGATAGATTTTGCCTTGGCTTTCTTGTGGTTCTCTCTTTCGATTTGGCTCGTCATAGTCAAGTGAGGCTCATGATGTTGTTGAAGGAGTGACTATCTGGGTCTGCATCTCTGGACTTCACCAGGAATGGAGCCCAGAAGGTGGCTAGCGTGAACTTGTGAACTGAGAAGTACCACCTCTTGAAGTATGTTGTGTCTATTGAGTATCTGTGAGATATTTCCTCAAGGAACTTCCACTCTGAAAGATCATCTTTTGAAGTTGAGAACCAACTTCTTTGATGCTGATTTCGGTTTTATAAGCTACTGATTTGTACTTAACTTGCCTCAGCCAATAATTCAAGGCATGATTCTCTCTATGCAGATGAATCCTACAGCCATAAGAGGCCTCAAATGCAGATGCTGCATAAGCTGAGTAATTAAAGACAATGGGACAGCACTTACTTTGGCCAGGAGGCACAGCAGCGACGCATGATTCTCTCTATGCAGATGAATCCTACAGCCATAAGAGGCCTCAAATGCAGATGCTTTGAGTAATTTCATGCATTTGATTCATCCCAACCGAATCCCCCATGAACGCGAGCAATTTCCCTCGAGCCATCTCCAAGAACCGGCCCGCGTGGAACCGAGGCAGCTCGCACTCATCAGGCTTCCACCGCCACTTCAGGAACTCAGTGTCGGGTCTCCCAAACTTCAGGCAGTTGTGCTGATCGATGATCAGAGGGCAAGTCACGTTGGTGTAGTACGCGGCATTCGGGTGATGAACCCATTGCCCTCTAAATACATCACACCTCCTCCTGTCCACTTGCTCTATTCCTTTCGAAATGCTGGTGCTAATCTCCAGCTCCTGAAATGACGGGGCACCAAGATGCGTGCCGGTGATGAACAAATAAAGGGGGATTGCAGCGAGAAGAACAGGCGTCGAGGCAAGCACCAGCACCTTCTTGGTGCTGCTGGTGTTGCTCTGTGGTGGGATTTTCCTTGAGTGAAGTTCAAAAACTGTGAACTTCATGGTTTTGTGAGGCAAAAGTAAAGCACAAGAAAATCATCCTGCATCTGGATCAGTATATAAATACATGGGGACACTGGCTTTATTACTATTTGTTCAGTCAGGACATCAACTTTTGCATTACATGGTCTGTAACATTTCGTCAGTACCTTTGTTCTCATTTCTTGAAAGAATAACAGTTTTTTTTTTTTTTTTTTTGGTCAGAAATAATAAATTTATAGAGCTTTGAGCCAACATTTACACAAAATCTGACACCACAAAACTTGCACTTAGCAAGACAACAAGTCTAAGTGAGTGGAAGGGAGCCGAAAGCAAAAGAACTCCGCAAGAGCGGCCAAAGCGAACAACAGCCTAAACAACAGGCAGGAGAAAACGAGGAAGGAGGAGACCACGCAGGGCCAAACAACTCCAAACCTCCCCAAGAAAACCCATTAGAGACAAAGAGAGACCGCAAGAAAGCACCAAGAAGGAGAGACCACCAAAGAGGGCTTGCAACCTTCCAGTCAAAGCGTATCACAGTCGAAGCTGAAGAGGAAAGCGGAGGGGTACAATGTAGCACGCGTCCGAGGAGTGAAATCATATGCCGTGACCCAACCACAAGCCATCTCTGAAACAATCGAAGGAAGCTATGGATTCGCAGGAGGAGGAGAGAAAATAGAAGTATCTATCCCCTAGTTGTGCTGGAGTCTTCTATTCCTTGGATTATCTTCAACGTTTTTGAATGTTAAGGCCTTATCCTTGACCACTTTTATGAGGTGATTTTTAACAGCCGCAACTGCCACCAAATGATCTCTGAAGAGTATGTCATTCCTATATTTCCATATAAGGTGGCAAAGAGCACCAAATGAGAACCGGCCAATGGAGTGGTAGAAATCCTTACCAGAAAGGAATCTCATCGCCCACTGAAGGTTCTTAGCCCATGTCTTGTTCCGCCAAGGGAGATTGCATTTAGCCGCCTAAGAGAAGGCCATGCTAGCAATGATACAACAGCCGAAGTAGAGATGATCTATGAAATTCGGTGTTAGCTTGCAAAAAGCACATACCTCATAGCCAATTCTGCCATGCGCCATAAGCAGGGCTTGGGTGGGAAGACGGTTCTTTATAATTAGCCAGAGATTGAATTGATATCTCGGGGTGATAGCTTTGTTCCATATAAAGGAAGCTCAACTGACCTTATCCTTCCTTCTTCTAATGATATGCCAAGCGGATGCAACCGAGAAAAGACCAGCAGGGCTATCGGTCCAAATAAGACGATCCGGTGCACTGGAGAGGAGAGGGAGTGGATGCTCCCAAGATTCAATCACTGTCCTGAATGCTTGTCCCGCCAACGAGAAAAGGTCAGCCACTATTGCAAGTCTGGATAAACCAAAATTCAAAATCATCGGGTCTGAGCAAATAAGATGTAAGGGACTTTTCTGGTGCCAATGATCAAACCAAGGGGAGACTAACTGGCCATCACCAATCCTCCATCGGAAATGGAGTTGAAACTCGGATCTTGGGTGTAGGATTCTCTTCCAAGCTCAGGAGAAGAATTTCGGCACCCCTACCACCCAGAAACTCTTCCTTTTCAAGAAGGTTGAGTGTATCCACTTGCACCATAAGGACTCCTTGTCTGTAAATAGGATCCAAATGTGCCTACAGAATAACAGTTAGTGCCTGCAGAAATGGTTGATTGATTTGGTGGTTGTCGACTATGACCCAATTTGATCTTCGCTTCTTCAACGTCCAGCCACACATCTTCATGGACCGACAGCTTATGATAGGCAATAGGAGAATCTAAAAGAAGTCGCTCTCCAAATTTAATTGGCCATCATGCGTGGCCCTCGAGCTCATTATTGATAGTCCTTCACGATGTGCTCGTCCAACTGTCTTATTTCAGTCGTGAGCCACCATTAATGGTCGTTTCGACTCAGTTCATTTGGAAAGAATCCACCGGACCGATGGAAACATCAAAGCTCCCTAAAAAATAGCAAGTAAGAGGGGAATCGGTTGTTGTTACTGACAATGAAAACCTTAGAAAATGCTTAAAAATTAGAAAAACATTTTCCAAATTATTGATTTTTTCTATACAGTCCTGGATACATAGACTCTACATTCTTCCTCAACTACTTGAGGCCACTGATTTAGCAGGCTGGCTGGGGTGAGGATGCATAAGGCCTCCAAAAGGGGCTTTGCAAACGATTGGGTTGATGAGCGAGTGAAAAGTCTGTGGAGTGGCTTCCGAGCAAAGGAATGATTCAACTGATTCCGTGAAGAGAAAAAGGGGAAAGAGAAAAAGGGGAAAAAACCATATGACGCTGGAACGAGAGGAAAAAAGGGGGTTAATAGCACCACAAGTATCCGGCTTTCGCTCGTTATCAAGAATTCTTTTGTTCGATTGAGTGGACAAGTGTCAAGATCCGAGGCAAACCGAGGGACCATTGGTCTCCATCCGAAACAAAAGGACAGAGGAAGCTTCTCTCTCTTTGCAATTTACACAGGCTACCGCAAGTGGACATTTTCGAGGACGACATGAAACAGAGTACGTTCCTTCTCGAGATGTGAAGCAAAGGTGTCGGGTCCCGAGTGCCGATGGGACCAGGCGCAGCCTGCAAAAGCGTCAACACCGACCCCGTCGGTTGGATCCCTGCTATTCACGTATAGTCCCCCCTTTATCGTCCACACGAGTTGGCCAATGTAGATCCAGTGTGCATCCGTGCTCGACGCCACCACATCAAGCAATCGAAACTTCATCCAGAATCTTTTGCGCCGGTACGTTCCGAAGCACGCAAGCCTCCTTTTTCCGCAGCAGCACCCCTCCCATGATGAGTAGGGGCGAGCATATAGGCAGTTCTAGGGACTCTTGTCTGGGGATTAGTCCCATCAAATTAAAACCGATGATTTTCAGTCTAGTTCCCGCTTCCAAGTGGAAATTGGACCACCAAGAACTGATTTATTTTTATTTTTTTAATTTCTTAAACAAGTAAAGTGTAGACATAAACTCTAAGTAATTTTGAAAATTAACAAAACTTATTTAAAATAAAGACTCTAATTCTAATGATGAAAACTTTTCAGATAGAAAATCTAATGGAATGTGATTTATCAATCAGAACCAAAGTTATGGCTTTATTATTTCCTTCCATATATGTTATGTGAAACGGTCAGGAATGAGTCAATATACTCATGCAAAGGTTAGTGGCAAATAATTGGATTCATTACCTTATATATAAGGAGTTTCAAAGGAAAGTTTTCCAAATTATCTCTCGAAGATTTGAATTTTTTAGAACGTTGGACTTGAGGTGAAGCATTTTTTTTTCAAATTGAAGTACTTGACTTGTGAAAACCCAAACTGCTATATGAGCAACAGAATCGACGAGAAGCTTTATCCTCGATAACCTCAAAGCGATCAAATCTTCTAAGCAAGATCTAGGCCAACAAGTAGATTAGTTGCATAATCCTCCTAGAGATATATCTAATCGTCAGCTTAAGCAGGGAGGAGCATCAAATGAGGTCTTGAAGCTAAAAGGAAAAACACAACATAAGAGAAGCAAAGCTTATAATTCTAAAGTTTGAAGAGTGTTTCCGATCAAATACATTCGTCTTTGTGTGCAATATTATGTAATCACTTAGAGGTTGAGAGTGTGTGAGGAGTTATAATCATTACTCAAATTTTCTAACCTTTGATTGATTTTTATAGTAGAATTCAGCCAATAAGTTGTTAGTGTGAGAGAATGGACGTAAGCTTGTCAATGCCAAACCACTATAATCGTTTGTGTGCAATTTTCTATCACTTACCCTCTTATTTTATTTGTGATAGAGTTAATTGCACATTGATAAGATATGCTCATAACATTTTTTTGTCACCAGACATTGTACCTTGGCAATATTAGTTTTAAATTCTTTTAATTTCCGCAATATCACATATTCACCTCCTTCTAGGTGATAGATCTAGCCATAACACCTTCAACTATGTAAAAATGTTTAATGCAATCCTCCTATTAATTCAAGATTATAGACAACATTGAATATTTTCATATACTCCAAGGACTAAAATAAACGTGTATCAAAAAACCAAGAACTACATTGAACAAATACACGTTCATGGACCATATTGCATATTAAGCCAAATATTCATAGACTATTTATGTCATTTTCCCAAAAATATATGTTTCATATTACAAAAGATGCACGTATGAATATATTATAAAACCCACACGTTGGCATATCTCTAACCACTTACCAAATTTCCATGTGGACTGATTAGAATAAAAGAGGTTTTCTTTTTATATATCGTGAAAATTGGATTTTTAGCTATAGAATATGATGCAACAGCTCGATGCGCCTAGATATTAAATAGGAAAATGAGAGGAGGCTAAGACAAAAGCCAACAATTCATGAATAAATCAAGCAAAGTGAAGTAATGCCAATATGCCATTTTCTCTTCTGGTGAGACATCGCTGTCCACCAACTGAATAGCAAGAATAACAACGTCCATGGGGCTTGTCGTTTCTTGCTAGAGATTATTAGCTCGTCGAGGTTGTTCGCGTGGGGAATAAAGAATTAGGTTAGAACGGTACGTCATTGTCTCTATTGAATTCTCTGTCGTAGCTTCGAATTCTACTTTCATAATTAGTAATCATGTTGATCGATCCCTTTTTCTTTTTCTTTTTTATTAACTCAATGTGTGTTGAGCTTTACATATGGAATTTCATTTTAAATTTTTTTCCTAATGGTCCAATTACCCAAAACACCTAAACCTTTAGGTTTAATCCCAATTTTACCTAGAACTTTTTCTTTTTTCTTGTAAAATATCCCTAACTTTCACTCTAGTATCTATTCTACCCACATGTCAAAAAATCGCCACTAGTTTGCTCAAAATTATCGGCATCAAAATCAATTAGAAGTTGATAATCAAAACCTACTTTCATCAAAACCCTCACCTTTTAAGTAACAATAGCAACCTTTTAATGTTAATAATATTGAAGAAATTAGTGACAATTTTCAGGAATGGGAGCAGATTTTGGACTAGAGTAAAGTTAGAGAATTTTTTAGGAGACAAAAAAAAAAATTTAAGCAAAATTAAGACTAAACCTAAGATTAAGGATTTTTAAAGGGAATGAGCCCTTTTCCCTTAAATTGATTTCTCTCATCAATCAAGTACATATGTACAATCAAAAACAAAGTTGACTTGGCATTTTACTCTTTCTCAACGGTTAATGAAGTCCATTGATTGGTGGATATAAGTTTATATTAATGTGTATAGATTAAAGAAATGTTGTTCACTCTAACTACTACTCTTTCTTGAATTAATGGCATTCAAGATTAGAAGGTAGTATATATTATATATATATATATATATATATATATATTAGAAGGTAGACTTTTCTAGCATGTGGGAAAATAATAATAATAATAATGATACAACGTCTCATTCGTTGTAGCTTCATTGCTTCCTCAGCCGGCATTTTCACTAATACGACAAAAATGATAATTATATAAGGAAGGTGTTAACTTAAAACTTAATCTTATTAAATAAGCTTTGAAAACTTGAAATTTACCATTTGAGGTAAGTGGTTTTATTAAAATGTGTAGTTTTTGTTTTCTTTTTATTTTGGAAGTGACTTGAAAAATCTTACTTCCAATTATAGTCAACTTAACAAGTGGCAGAATATTATATTACTCTGTAGCTAAAATTAAGTTATGGTGCAGGCATCCCAATTCAGAAAAAGTCTACATCTCTCCGGTGTTCAATCCCATTTGCTAGCTTCAAAGTTTGAATTGATGGCACGAATGGTTCCTGAATTATGGTATAATGTACAATGCAATTCTTAAATTTTTAATTTGTTTAATGTGATCTCTCAACTTTAACGTAATATGCAATGTGGTTTATAAATTTTTTATTTATTAAATATGATCCATAGACTTTTGGTACTTATTCAACTTGATCGAAATTCAGAATTCCTTGTCAATTAGCGCAATTCGTGCAATTTCCGTCCTCAAAAACCAAATTGATTGAAATTAACTTCAATTGATACAACAAAATATCAATTGATTTAATTAACTACACTCATGATGACTTAATGCATTCAAATTGACATTAGAATGATGGTATGAACTTTATGTCAAAAATAAATTTAGAGTCAATGATGAAATTTAACCTCAATCTATCAAATTAAATCTTAGTCTAAAATGGATCAACTTGAATTGCATCAATTGAAGCTCATTAGCTTGATTTTCCAAAGTTCAAGAAAGCTAAATCCATCAAATTGGAAAGTTCCCAAGTGAATTAACCAAAATTGACCCCAGGTTTGAATTCACCTTGAGAAAACTAGTTGATTAGAGGTACAATCTTGTCAATCATGAAGAATCAACTAGAACCCCTTATTAGGGCTAAAAATTGAAATTTTTGCCTCAATATGCCAAACCACAAAATTGGTTGCACGAGCAAATTTAAAATGACATCTAGATCAAATGCCGTAAAAGAAGCTAAGTCAAAATATGACTAAAAAGAGAATAATTTTATTTTTTATTGATTCGAACCTAAATCCAAAAAATTCGAAAAAATATATTCTTAATTGATTTTTGTGAAATTTTTGTGGCCAAAGTCAAATTGAAGCTGAAATAAAGTGATTTGTGAGTTTTCAATTTTTTTTAAATTTTTTGCTCAAAAGTTTAATTAAAAGTCAACATTTTAGTGATTAATCACTAAGAGGCCGATTTATGGTCAAAATTTTGATTTTTAAAATCTTTTTTGGCCAAAATGAAATTGGGACTATTTAGGAACTTTTTTGTACAAAAAATGAAATTTTGACCCGGGGAAACTTTTTGGTCAAAAGGTTGACCACTTTTGACTTTTTGAATTTTCGATAAATATGGTTAAGAAATCACCCATAAATTATGGGCCAATGAACAAAAAAATGAAAAACAACACTTTTTGATCAAAAAAATGGTCCTATCACAAAAATTCTAATCCCAAAACTTTACCTTTTATTAAAACGTCGATTAAAAATTTGGCGTCAACAAAGCTTAAATCTTGTGAGTTTAAAATTTGTTTAATTTCTTTGTGAGATTAAGAAATTATTTCGCAAGAACTTGTGGAGCTAATCAATGCATGGGCTATTAGGTGAAATTGAAGCTTTGGAAATCCTGATAGTGTTGTATCGCTTAATCTATAATAAATTCATTGTTGCTTTCCCATTGAACGTAAGTCACTACGATTGAACCACGAAAATCTAATATCTAATTTATTTTCTTGTTCTATCTTTATTATTATTTGATCGCTTACTTTCTGCAACATAAAATATGAGTCACCGTTTATGACTTCATATTTGGAATCGAAGCATTTGACATATTTTTTTAGTCTTTTTTAGGCCAATGTTTCTTTTGCCATTTATACAGTGTTTCTTTCCATGTTCTTTTTTAAAGCCCCGTTAGGGTTAAAGCTCTGACAGTAATGGCAAGCGCATGACATACATCTCAAGAAGTGAAGGTCGTGGATTTCAATTTATATTACAAAAGATATACGTATGTGTTGACAATCCGATCATTCACTTATTACATTAAAAATTAGGGATTAATTTTAACCCCTAAACAAAAATATTAAATTGCATAACATATAGTTTTAGGAGCATTTTTTTTAATTACATTTGCATTGGACTAGTGATGGATGGTTCTGACTTGATGGTTCTAAACCTTAATTAGATGAGTTGGATTAAGCCCACGGCGAGAGAAAATTGGCCCAAGCCTGCTATTCTCTGATAACCAAAAATTGACTTATGATGAATGATGATTTGATATATTTGGTAAATCTTTTATATATTCATGCAATATACACATTGAAAGATATATTTCGTAACGGAATGGAAGATTTCAGAACAAATATTGAAAGATAATAGAGAATACTGCACATAGGAGCATATATCTCAATATATTCGAGAGGCTATGGGCGAGCAAAAGTAATTTTCATGCATATTGAGAAAGGAAGTTTGAATCTGGAAACGAAATATTCTAAAAAAACCCCATTCTTGACCTATAAAAGAAGACTCGCTAGAGATAAGACACAATAGTAGGGGGCCACGCATATGGATACATACGGCCACAAAAAGAGAGAGTTTTCTATTCTTCATTCTTCTTGCAGGTTCTGAAGGTACAAGGAGAAAACTCGTTCACCTCATTGGAGAATACGCCAAAAAGGGGCTCATATACTGCTAGAGGAGAATCCACACTTTGAAGATGATCACGTCCCCTCTTGGTTCACTATGACGATTCCATCTGCTCATCTCCCTAGACTTCATCTTACCGAGAATACTACACCGCGTTGATCTCGACATCTCTACTGAGGTGACTTGCAGGAATCTCTAGTGGCGTCCCTCAGCCCAGCAGC
The DNA here is from genome assembly GCF_016545825.1 of Eucalyptus grandis. Lineage (NCBI taxonomy): Eukaryota > Viridiplantae > Streptophyta > Magnoliopsida > Myrtales > Myrtaceae > Eucalyptus > Eucalyptus grandis. The sequence continues at coordinate 34,277,192 of NC_052620.1, read as the reverse complement.
TTCATCGTGCATAGCTAGTGCTTAACCATGCATCGACTAGTACTTCCTTTTTATTAGATTTTTTCTCGCAGGTGCTCAAATTCCTTTGAGAACTCCAGTTTTTTTCCAATTCGATTTGCAGCATCCCATAAGTTCTAGCGATCGTCCTATCCACGCTGCCCCTTTGCGATGAGCACAAGCTGCTGCAATATGTATTGCCCGTGAGCTGAGCCCTGACCCGCAACGTTGGTAGCTATGCTGCTGTCCAAACCACTGCCGGCCACCTGTGTTGCCAATCACCGATCGGGAATTGTCCGTTGACAAATTCGAATTAGAAATCATATCCGCAAATTAGAGGGTCTTAGTGGACAAGAGACAGCCGTGAAGAGCATTACACAGAAAAAGGCTCGCGGATGATCGTGAGGACTTCGGGCACACCAACAAAATCCCGCCTTATCTCACCGAATTCCCATCGCAAGCCTCCCTGTGGACGACCGCCAGTCGTGAGCATCGCCAGCCGTCCTCGATCCCTCGTCCGATCCAATTTGGAAGGCAATCCACATGTTTAGGTAATATTACCTGGAACCGATTTATTTTGAATATTTGACTACTTAATTTATGGCAATCTAATTGCATTCTTAAATTAGGATATATTTCCTAATTTGCAACCGCACATTATCTTTAATTCAATCTATAAGGTTTTAGATGGAATTATTGATCATGCGGGAATCTTTATAATTGATATTTTGATCTTTAAGGCTTAAGATCAATTTATCAATTTTATTCGCAAAATTTCAAGTCGATGATTAGACATTGTTTCCATATTTGAATCGATTGGATGATACCTTTGTGGATTGAGTGGTTTGAATATTTTGATTGCTTTCCTTATTCTGAAAATACAAAAAGATTGCATTGCATACCATCTAAGTTAATTAACTCATATTGCATGTTTAAGTAGGTTCTATGATATTCAAGATAAGATTCTAATTTAAATTAGGAATTGACATTGTTTGATACCTAAATTGAATTATATATTATCTTTGTTCTAGATAATTAATTTTCTGCATTTTTAATTACGAATTTAATAAAAAAAAATCCAAAAACGTCATGTGCATGTCATGTAGATTCATTGCATCACATCCATATCATCCGCCATGTCATATAGTTTAGGTCATGTAGTTAATGCATGCTATAAGCACATGTCATTTAGTGATTGCCTGATAGGTTCGTAAATGCAAATCATTTAGTGATTGTTACTAGGTCCATTTAATTAAAAATTGTTCGTCATTAGAATTAGGCCATTTGGTTAATATGCATTGCACGTAGACTAAATTTCATTAAACAAGAGAAAATCCTAAAAATGATTGAGTTACTATGTGTTAATTAGAAATCATATCTAGTGTTGTTGATGTGAATTCAGAGTTAACATTGCATATGCTTTCATTGTTACAAGGTAAGTCCCGTAATTTATTGCTTTATTGGGTGTTAAATTGGCGGTTTGCGCACCTACATGGTCACTTTACATATTAGGAAGGTAAATTCAAATCAATTCAAGCTGCCTATAAAACATTTTTTTCGCAATAAAAGATAAAAGGTATCGAAAGGGCATTAGAGAAATCTAACGTAATCAAGTCCCCAAACTCACAATCTCTACTTCATACAAGTAAAGTAAATCTCCGTTACTTTACTTAGATTTCTAATCGACCCACCAAATAATAGATTAGTGGCGACTCCTAATTAAAGTTAAAAATTTAAACCTAAGTCGCGAATTGGTGGGCTTGGGAGAGCCCAAGCTAAGTTTAAACTTAGTATTCCATTAGCCAAACCCTAGGTGCCCTAGGTGGTGCACCCAAGGTTAGGTCGCGACAATATGAATTTATTTAAAATCATATCTTAATAAATCTTTAATTACTTGCCAAAATTCTACATTGATTGATTAGAATAAGAGCTCTTTTATCATGAAAATAAAATATAATGTAACAGCTCAATGCGTCTAAATATAAACTATACCATAGATGTACATGAATTAAATATTAGAACAAGAGAAGATTAACAATATTTTTTATCTATTAATTATTTCAAAGGATATAAACGGAGCCTTAGAACGGTAAGTTATTCCCTCTCGTGTGTTCTATTTAGGGTTCGAATAAACTGATGAAGTTAAATTGTTGATGACCGGCCACTGGCAGAAAGAGTAAGGAAAGAAAAAAAATCAAAAAATTCTATGTCAGCATCAGCCTTATCATATATGACTATTGGCATCCACGTTAATAATTTTTAGCCAAAATTGACTAGATGAACTAAATTGGTACCAATATGAAAAATGTTTTAAATTAAATTAGCTCCTTTAAAAGGTTACTATTTTGATCATTTTCCTTGTGTCAAGGACACATAATTATGGCCAGTACATGAAAATAATTTATTTATTTCTTGAATAACCTTGCTCTGATGGAACCACCGAAATAAAAAATAGAAGACAGCCATTTTTTTTTCCAATTTCCCCTGCCAACAACAAAATGCATTGTCCAAAATTCAGGTAGAAGACTAGCTAGCAATAACTGGTGTCCCGCAGAGCCAATCGAACTCCTAGACCTCAAATGTCCGCTTGTCGTCGGCCTAGTCGAGGAGCAGGTTGAAGAGGCCCGTCTTGGTTGGCCCGCTCGGGTCCGTCTCTATGGACTGGACCAGGTGGGCTGTCCTAAAGTTGGTGAGCGAGAAGTCGGAGGTCACATGCCTCCGCCGCTTGTAGTGCTCGTCCGGCGTGTGCGAGACATCGATATGATATTTTGGGACAATGCACGTATCAACTTATGGCAAAATTCTTTTGAGCAAAGTGAAAAATTTTATACAGTATTCACTTAAGTACTATAACTTTTTCTTCCTCGCTTGGATGTCATATCGAAGTAAAATCGATCATTTGAGTGTTATTTTTAACAAATCATCTTACGTGGAATTTTTTATTATTTCCCATCCAACCTGAATTTTTTTTGATTTTTTTTTAAAATTCTTTCTTTTTGCCTTTTGTTAGGCCAGCGACCCTCGTTGGTAGCAAAACCCTTGCCCAAATCCGGCAAGGGTGTGACGTCCCTAGCACATCATGACTGACATGATTATCCAATTGTTTCCAATTCTAAGCAAGTAGAAATATGTAATGACAATTCAGTACATACTAATTTCAAGCAAAGCATGCAAAAATATAAATCCAAACACTTTCATTTTTTTTTTTATAGATATTTTAAGTGATAGGATTGGGGTACACTGGAGAACAAGCAAAAGGTACCACTACTCTATACTACACCCAAAAGCTCCAATAGCTACGTCATTCTGACCTGGATACTACGTATGTACTATGTCATCTGTCCTCCACCCAAAGCAAGTCCAAAATCTTAGTCTAGTCTTCCTAAAATGCTACTGAACTAGAAATAATGATCAACCACAAGTGAGCACAAAGCTCAATAAGCAAACTACTAACCTATTTATACCACATAAGTTAATAACAGCACATTCAAGAAAGTTTAAATATAAAAGACAGAAAATTATTATGATATCGACTTATCTAAGAACCTTTCTCCAAATCATTATGGCAAATAGAAAACATTTTTTTTTGAAAAACACTAACCTAGTAAAGCTTGAATGAAATTTGGAAATGCAATTGATCATCTTTATTGTGAATTGACTGCCACCATCTTTCCAAGAACCCTGTTACCCCTCGGGTATCTCGCACCCATTCAACATTGCGAGGACATTTGCCAAACCATGTTACACCCCCCAGGCATCTGAAGGAATTCGGCTACCCCTCTAGGCATCCCTTCTAACACCCAGAGCATCGTTGTCCCAAGGACCGATGGTATTCCCAAATCACACACTCATTCCATGATGCAACAGTTCAAATCTTTCAATTTAAACTAGCCATTCACTAAGTAAAATGCACAGGACTAGTTCAATATCCACCACCAACTATCCTTTGAAAATCAGAGAAATGATACAAACATTTAGTTGACCGTATCAGATCAAAAAATGAATTGCAAAACAAGAGTTTATCCAAAATCGACAGAAAAAGGGTAGCTTGCCCATTTGTAGAAATCAAGGGTATTCGCCAAGCAAATCAGTTTCAAAAATCACATAACTTTAACATGACGTGGATGGGACTCTGAGGAACGTTTTTCATGAGGAACTCAAAGTCTAGTTTAACTTTGTTGCGATCTGATCTTGCCGCCCTCAAATGTCCAAGGGGAAAAGGTCAGGTTTAGGGGTACTTTGATCACGAGAGTTTCCTCACGAGATCGCGAGCTCTCCCAAGCTCGTACCCCGCATGACAGCGGATTTATTTATGTGGTCTAATTGTTTAACAACCTAAAAAATAGACAGGAGTCGCCACTAGCCTCATTTTTGGGGATCGGCTAGAAAACCCAATCGAGGGTCGGGAGTGTTCCCTCGATTCCTACGCAACCAAATATCTAGGTGCTAATGTTTCTATTAACGCCCTTCCGGTACCTAAACAGTATGTTGTGTTTTTCCTAACATGTCCATACGTTTCTTTTTACATTTTCGGGATCATCAATTCTAGACTAAGTGATCATGCGTGGTGGATTACTTTCATTCTATTCTATTCCTAAAAAAAGGAAGGGAAAACCAAATCAATGAAATTGAAATTGGAAGACATGAAGTAAATAATCAAGAAAAGCAGTAAACCTAATCATGCAATCCTAAAGAATATAAAAGAGGAAACAATCGGGAAAGAAAGGAAACCCGCAACTCGTCGGGTTTTATACAATGCATGGAACCCGAGACATATGTCGGGAAAACAAATAGTACATGACAATGGTTGGAATGGACATCGACCTCCACCATCTTCACGCTTTATCCATGTTCAGGATCCTATTCTAAACCTAGTCCAAGAAACTAATAACTAGGTACATACAAATGAGAGAAACAAACATGCATATCAAAACAACAACAAAAAAAAAAAAAAAAAAACAAGACATCAGAAATTTGTGTTCTAGGTGATATCAATGGTGACTAAAGTCATGAAGTCCCTAAATCAAATTCTAGGTGATATCTCAAGGTTCATCATTGTTATGTGCCGCACCTAAATCATTCATCTAATGATCACATGCAAAGCATATAACATGACAAGCATCCAAACCATATAACCTTGGTTCTCAGTTAATCAAACAAATGAATGAGCTGACGAAGGATCACTTACTAAAAAATATGCATCTTTGAACATGTAAAATTGACAAGAGACTTGAACACGTGATATCATTGTCCCTCGGGCAAATAAGCTAAGACAAAATCCATCTAATCTATGCTTAATCCACAACTTCCAGCATGCAATCAGAATTGTAACAGAGCACACGAGACTGCAAATTGTGATTGTTTGATGACAAATTGCCATAAAATTGAAGCTATATCTTCTCACAAGCACGTATGAGTCTACTTGATCAAAATGGCATCAATCCATAACCAAACTAGCCTCAAGATGGAATCAAATGCACACCCAATCATGGGAAACAACTTTCATGGCAAAAGTTTTTTTTTTTTTAACGTGAGCTACATAGAAGTTTATGAAAATTCAAGAATGCACAATACCACATCAGAAATACAGCAAAATATCAAGATGTCATGACACATTAATAGTGATTTGATCTAAAAAGAAAATCTGAAGAATATGAAATTTTACCACAGCGCGAACAAAAGAAAGATGAACAACTTTTGTTAAACACCCAATCTTAGAATCCTTAACAAGAAAATCATAGAAGAACGACAAGAGGTCAACTTCGACAAGGGAACAACAGGGGTTATGAATTTCATTTTATGATAGATTTCTATCATGCGCATCACAAGAGAAGTTGAGTCCAATTGATGTGCAAATCATGCGAAATCAGCATCATAGGAAAGTGGCAGACAATTGGGCCCACAATAACAGAATATGCATTTCTGACCAAGGCAAATTCCAGATTTCAGAATGGATTAGAAAAAAATGTTAAACATAGCAAACGATGGTCGATTCAGGCATGCAATATGTCATTTTAAAGCTTGAGATGCCTATTACAATTATCTAGAAGACATTAAGTCCTAATAACATCATCTACCAGTTCATATCAAGTGATTTACACAGAAGGTCATGCGAAACAGAGAAACAAATATTTGGCAGATTCTGGACCAGACTTTGGACAGACAAAAACCATATTAAATGAAGTCCGATTAGGGCATTCTATAGCTCATTGGAAAGATAATCTAACCGTCTTCAACCTCCATGAAGACTTCGAACACAGAAAACCACAGCAACCAGCTCGTATCAAGATGAGAAGTAAAGCAATCAAAATAAACCTCATGTATTTAAAGCGAGCGTCTGTATAGATGAGAAAAATTCAGGACTTCTCTGGACTAAGATGGATATGCTTAGGTAACATCAAAATATGGCACCACCATCAACATATAAAAAGAGGTAAGAAAAGCAATCTACCTTTCTTATATCTACAAAAGTGGGAGTTAAGCTAGCCACCTTTCTTACATTTCTGAACAAGGCCAAACAGGAAAATCAAATGCAGGGATATATCTATCAGTCCTATGGAGCCTGCAAATGACCATTGAATGAAGTGAACAAGCAAGATGACATGCTTCCTGTTTCAAGACATTTAAATTTCTTTATTGCTGTGGCTAACGATATATCTCTACCCATCTAAGTTCTAATATCCAATCATGCCGATTGTAACAACTAGAAAACAAAATTTTGATTCAATGCATCATCAAATTTGAAGGAAATATGCTGGAGATAATACTTAAAATCCCAACAATGTCCCTCCGCAGGTCAGCATCTGATATAGGTAAGCTCGTAACTATTACAATTACAAAAATGCTAAGAACAACCAAGAGCAATCCCAACATCATCATATTTTCTGTTTATCTGCATATATCACATAGAGAACTATATATTCCAACCGAAAAAAGATGCATCCGTGGAGAACAGCCTAGAGAACTGCTCCGTCAACTGGTTTCTGATGATTCTTCTAAATGTTGGTATAGGTGATACAAATAGGCCAATAGCAAAGATGTTACCTAATCGAACCAGAGACAGAGCCGAGAGAAAAAACAACGCGACAGATTGTGCGCGAGACAAAGCAATCGAGAGAGAGAAATAGAGAGAGAACCTGATCCAGCGAGCCCGATCCAGAGAGAGAAACACCGATCGAGCAAACAAGCGTCCGATCTCTGAGAAAGAATCAGATCCTCACGATCTCCAAACGCCGGCGCTTGATCTCCAATCGCTTGCCAATGGAGGAAAACCTTCGTCTCCGACCGGAGCTCGGGAAAGAAAAGCGAAAAAACCGAGAGAGAGAATTCAGAATCCACGACCCGAACGGATTGAAATAGGAATCGAAACCCTAACGGATCGAGAGTGATAGAAAGAGAGCTCACCGATCCGGTGAGCTTGATCCAGAGAGAAGATCGGTTAGGCGCGGGTGTCGTCGCCGATGTCACCAATCCTTGCCTCAAACCGAGAGAGAAATCCGTCGAAAAACTCTCAGAAACACCGGAACCGAGAGCGATTGAGAGGGAGAGACCGGTTCTCTGGTTTTCGCTGGAGATTCGAGACCCCGTCGAGAGAGTGATCGAGAGGGAGAAACCGGTTCTCTCGTTTCCGCCGGAAATCCGAGAAATCTTCAAGAGAACACCTCCGATCCGGCGAAGAGAGAGACGCTGGTGTCGTCGCCATTGCTGTAACCGCCACCGTTTTCGCTGATGTCCCCGCGATCGAGCGAACCAGAGAGAGAATTAGAGAGAGCCCGAGAGAGAGAGAGAGAGTTCCCCCGAGAGAGATGGAGAGAGCGGGAAAGAAAAATGAAAGAGCGAGCGTGCCCCCTGTGCGAGAGACCCTCCCACCGTTTTAGTCGAATCCGCTTCCCCCTTTTCTTTTTGTTTTCTTTTTTTTCTTCTTTTCTTGTTTTCTTTACATATTTTTTTAATGTTTTCATTCTTTTTTTTTTCATCTTTTTACTCTTTATCTTTTCTATATTTTTGCAAAAAGGATGTTTAAAATGTCGACAAAAAATCGGGTGTCAACTAAGGATCCTAGTAATTTTCTGTATTTCGGATCAAAATAGGCACGAAGCCAGGTTACAGCAAGTTCAGGAAATGGCATTTTGGATGCCTAATTGAACTCCAAAAATGATGGAAAAATTTCACTTTATAGTTTAAGATGCGGAAGGACACTAGTCCAAATTGTTTATCAAAAATCCTTAATCGAGAAAAGGTTTGGAAACGGCTTATAAAAATAATTTTGAACCCACATAGTTTTTGAAATATATTTTACACATACAAAGTCCAAAAATTCTGAAATTAAAGTATGTTGTAGAACAAGGCATAACGCGCAACTTTCATGATCACCTACTGAAAGATGGGCAGTTGGGCAGTTGAAGCTTCCAGCACTACTGCTAGTAAGATAGCGATCCACGCAAGACGCGCACCTCTTCCACAGCAAGGAAGAAGGTCCCATCGAATTCGTACCACAAAAACCTGCAGAAAATTGGCAAAATTCTGCCTACAGTAAATTGACCTGAAAACAGTCGTAACCTTGGATCTGTCCAAGATTCGTGTCAATTAAATTCAAACCAGTACACATTTCAACATCTAGCATTCTGACACCATATCCATAGTTTCAATGAACTAGAAATTCAACAATCCTTACAACACATGTATTATGAAACTGTCGACGAGCACAATTAGACACGAAATCAATTGATACGCTTTAAACTCGATGAAATCGACCTCAACATACGGAAATGAACCTATGTAGCATAAATGGTAAGTAATTCACTTGCCTCTAGTCCAAAGCAAGTGTTGATGCAGTTGTGGCGAGGTCTCGTAAGCCTGGTTGTGGCTGGTCGTTCGTCGATCCGCGACGAGTTGATGGGGGCAGCTTGAGGACAGCGGGGCGGCACAAGCGGCTGACGGGATGAGGGCGCGTCGCCAGCAAAGGTGGCGGCGATTCTTGGCGTTGCGCGGCCAAGGAACTGAACGGGAAGGGCGGAGAGAGAGGTCACAATGATGAGGGAAGGGAGGGGCAGAATGTGAGCGTGTCTGGCTGTTGCTGAGGGATGAACGAAGAAACATGGGCTGGCTGGATTTAAATTTTCGGTTCTTCTCTCTTCTCACCACCTTTGCATGGTCTTGGTCAATATTTTCAACTCGTGGCAGCCCCAAGGAGAAGACAGCTAGAGGGGAACGTGGCTTGGCTGGGTAAATTTTCATTTACCTCTTTCACCGCCTCATGGGCGTGGTCAACAATTGATTGCCACATCTCGCGACAGCACAAGGAGAAGCCAGCTGGGTGAGGTTACGTGAGTTTGGGGCTGAAGACTTGGCCGCAATTTTACTGCCTCATCTTGCCATAGTTGGCGGCCAAATGGAGAGCACTCGGCTAGGCCGAGTGACGGGGCAAGGTGGCCGTGCAACAGTGACATGGCAATGAGGTGGCGTGGCGTCGTGCGATGAGGTGGTGCGGTGATAGGGTGATATGGTATGGTGGTGAGCTTGGTGCCCAAGAGTGCACAACTTTGTTGAGCAATGACCTGGATGTCACAGAGGGCCTTCGTGGCCGAGGGCAGGGCAGCTCGCCCTCGTGCCTTGCCTCGGTCACGAAGGCCCTTTGCAAGGGCATTGTACCGCAGGTGAGGCCACAAAGCCCTTGCCGGCTCTAGGCGAGGGTTTCGTAACTAGCAAGGGTCACTGATGATCCTCGTCAGCCCTAAAAAATGGCAAAGAAAAAAGGAAAATAAAAAATTATTAAAAATTATTTAAAAATTATTTATGTCTGGCGACGCCACGTTAGACGATAGACATCCATGTTGGATTTTTTTCCAAAGACAAATTACCGATGGCACTGCAATGATCAATTTTGTAAATTTGTGGCACTCATGTGAGGAAAAAAAATATTAACATCGTGTGAAAGTAATAACACTTATATTATTCTTACCAAGTACAATACAACATAAATCACTCTGGTAGTGGTGGTGACACCACTTGCCACCACCGGGCAAGCAGCCCCTTGCCCTTTCTTGCAGAGAGGGCTATGATGCCGAGCGGGGGGAAAAATTCTACACACGCTTCTAGCTTCCTCCATCATTTTTTATTATTATTATTTTTCTTCTATTCCTTCTGTCGACTTTTTTTTATACGACACTCACGAGTGTCGCATCATCACCATGAGTCCAAAAAAATGAAAAGTTCATAAGAAAGAATTCCATGTAGACTTTCCTTCCATTTAAAACTAACTTGATAACAAAATGACTCAAATGACAAACTGGAATGAATTTTAGGACATAAATAATCTAACAAAAAGTTTTAGAATTAAAGTGACCAGTTGACATAAGATCTAAGACTTTCGTTGTCATTATTCAGTCAAAAAGAAATGGATTCTATTAGGAATTATTCACAAGGTTAGAGACAATAAGACTTGGTGAAATTGTGAGATATGATTTACTTCTTTTTTCAATGAATAGATTCTAAATCAAATTCCATGGGCTCCTAAAGTGGCATCAAAGCGCACAATGCACCAAGAAACATGTGCCTGCAATATAACTCATCACTGATTTATTAAAACAGGGTGCAAGAGATTTAACTGATATCAATGAAAATGTCAAAAGTAAGAAAGTTTTCGTCAAAGTGAATAATGTAATTGTAGCGATGTGCAACAATAGTGAAGGGTCACAGAGAGAAGCAAAGCTAGTGAATCATTTTATTCTGAAGATAGGATACATAGGGAACAAAGCAATCCTCACATAAGTACATGAATACTCCAAATGGAATATCTTATTAAAGCAATTGAATCCGTCCCCAAAATAACAATTTCAGTGACAATATTGACCAAACCAACAGTACTTACCTCCATCCCCGCATCCTGTCTCTTCTTCATCACCTCTACTATGAATCCACCACAGAAGATTCGAAATGGAGTTCCCATCATCAAAACCGCTCAAGCTCCTCACTTTTTCCAGCGCGCTACCTTGGTCAAAAATCCCTTCCAAAGCACGCACAAATCCTTTTCATCCTTCAATTCCCTCCCTGTTCAGTGCCGGGTACGTCCAATCCACCAGCTATTTTGCAAACTGGACATTTGAGAATAGAACCTCAGTGATAGGCGACAGAGGCAAAATCTGAATTCCAAGCCTACAATCTCTCCGCTCCGCGCCGGCAAACCAAAGACCACTGTCCCTTTTGTTAGCCCACAGAACACCCACCACCCTGTTCTCCCTAGTGAAGTCTTCCTCATATAAATTATCACCTTCTCTAACATGCCACCATGTTTGAGCTGCTTGTATTTCCATTTCAGCAAGCGTGGACCCGACAGCAACAAGATGGGTGTCTCCATAGGCTAATCCCATTAAAGCAGCTGAATAGTAAGCATTCACAGCCTCGCTCATGCTCTCCTGATTCTGCCTATCCGCAAATTCAGTCAATCCACCAGCCCAGGAGTGCAAGTTATACAGGTCGAAGCATCTCAGACGCGTATAATTGGAATTCAATCTTTTCCCCAAGTTCATGAAATCTGCCATCAGTGAATAAGCTTGAGGCCTGTACTTCCTTCCCCATACATGATCAATCTTGGCGAGAACATCAATTCCATAAAGGAAATACCCTAAATGATAGTGATGAGCATCGTACAACCCGAAGCCAACATCTTCACCAGGATTGGTCGATCCTAGCTTGGTGATAATCCCACCCCATTTTGCATCATAAAAGAATCCATTACCACTAAAAGTCCCATCCAACCATGGTTCTATGGTGCTCTTCAAATATTTCCCGATGGTCGGGATAACTTCAAGATAACATACCTCCTCAGCAATCAAAGACAACCTCGCCACTCTAGTGATCAATTTCCCATAAGAATAAGATGAAGTTGTCGTTATTGCAGCTGGATTAAGGGACTCCACATCCCTACGAAGGGCTTGAATGATTTCATCGCGTGACTCTTCCTTAACGCCTTTGATTGAATGCCAAGTAACAGAGACAGGATTAGATCTCAACACCCAGGAATCTCCAACCACACCAACAAGATCACCATCGATACTCCTATACTTAAAATCCTCCAACATAGTGACACGGCAATCCTCAAGAGACAAAAGTCGAACGTGGAGCGGGTGCGCGAGCATGAGCAGATCCCCCCATCCTCTCTTCTCCCATTTGTACTCCAGACAAAAAGGTCTAGTCAACACTGCATAACTAGACAGAGCATACGAAGAACTGAACCTATCCAAAACCTCCTCACTAAGTGATCCACCATCGGGCAAACAAGCAATCCTAATAACCCCCGAAAAACTTCTGGAAGTAATCGCATTGAGACTGTGACTGAAACTGATCGGGAAGGAAGTGTAAACAAGCCAAGTCTGATTGTTGTTGAGCTTCAAAGTATGCTTGGTGCGGCTACTGTTCGAAGAGAGCGAGAGGATCGCGTGAATCGTTGAGATCGCAACCTCTGTCCCGTGGTCGACCAAGCAAGTCAAGTAGGGGCTCCCCCTGACGAGGATGAACCTTAGGTTTGAGGTCACAAAGTCCAGCTTGACGCTGAGGTCGCTGCACGACAAGATTATGTGCCGCGCCGCCTTCGGCACCATGCCGCGTGCGGCATCGTTGCCCGAAATGGCGGAGACAGTGAAGTCAGCGTTGAACACTTGGTACAAAGAGGCGGAGGAGGCAACGCAAGAAGGGAACGAGATGGAGATAGAGGACGGGGAGGGCTTGATGAGGTAGGGGTGAATGTACTCAACTTGGTCGCCATTGTCGAGAGCGAAGTTCTGGAAGAAAGAGTTCGTTGGGAGCGGGGCAGAGAGGAGGCTCGGTGAGAAGAAGGGAGAAGGATCGGGGAGGACCGTGGACTCAGCGCGTGGGAAGACGAAGGGGAACTTGGGCTTTGGCGGAGACGTGGGGGCGGCGGCAGAAAAAGGTGGTGGGGATGGAGGAGGATGAGGAGGAGGAGGAGGAGGAGGAAGGCAATTGCCAGAAGGCTTGCAGATAAAGATTTTGACTTTTCGCATAAATCTCTTCCCCATTATTTAAATTAATTATCTGTTTGGTGGTTGGTGGGTTCGTTACCAGAGTTTAATAGATTTTTCCTTTTTTTTTTTTCTTTTTTCGTTTTATTTTTCCTCAACTAGGGATGACTCACTAGAGAAAATTGAGAAAAAAAAGGGAAATTGATTATTACAATGAAGTAGGAAAATCAAACCTGAGGGGTGAAAAAACTCTTTTAATGTATGATCTTTTCGACAGGTAGCAGCCGAATCACCAGGAATTGATTGCTCACTAGCTTTTTCTTCGTCTCGAGGGTCTATTTTTGATGGGATCGAAAAGGGAAAGAGGTGTTTACCAGGAGTAATTAAATGAAGACTCGGGATGAGGACGGGAACGATGGAAATGGAGCTGGTCGATATCGATGTTTTTTTCTCTTTTCGAGTGGAAAGAGAGAGTTGGAAGGGGATTGGATTGGAAGTGAAGTTGAGGAAGGGACGGGGAAGGCAATTTAAAATGAATTTGGGAATATGAATCGGAAGTAAGTAAAGGATCAACGTCCAGGAACTCCTAGAATTTTTCGGAGGCAAGGAAGGGAGACAGAGCTAGTGAAGGTAGAGTCATGGAAAATGGTGTGGAACATTAAAAAAGATAGGATGTACAGGCAAAAGAGGAAAGAACCTTGAAGGACCTGCTAAATTTGTTTTTTTTAGGACATAGGTAAAGTGATTAAAAAAAGGGATAAGTGCATTGGAAGTATTAAAGTTTGTCGTGAAAATGCAATTAAGTCCTAAAACTTTTAAAAAGTGCAATTAAGTCCTAAAACTTGTCACAAAGTGCAATTAAGTCCTAAAACTTTCAAAAAGTGCAATCAAGTCCTAAAACTTATCAAAGTTGTTCAATCTAAGTCCTTCCATTGATTGCATTTTTTGAAATTTTTAGGACTCGATTGTACTTTCTAGACAAGTTTTAGGACTTTATTGAACCTTTTGAAAGTTTTAAGACTTGATTGAACTTTCGTGAAAAGTTTTAGGACTTAATTGCACTTTTTGAAAGTTTTAGGACTCAATTGCATTTTCATGATAAGTTTTAGGACTTCTAATGCACTTATCCCTAAAAAAAAAAGGTAATGGAATGGCTTTTGAACGACATTTACTGCAAGTATAATCGTCGAGGATGTTCAAACTCCAATCCTTCTTTCACTTCCCTTCGAAAAGAAAAAGGATAGGTCACACAATTCGACTCGGCAAGAAAGCATCAATTAAAGAGAAAAACTCAAGTAACCGATGTTACCAGATTCGAAGATCGCATGGATTCTAAAATTCTATTGATTGTGTTACCTATATAGATATATGTGGATAGATTTATTATATGAAATTATGTTGCTCTCAAAATATGATGAATGGTATAAGTATTCAAGTGAGGATGAAAGGGTTAATTTTTCCCCATCATCATTGTCACGCATCCTTCTTTTGACCTGAAGAGACACTTGACATTCTGAATCCATAAAATGGAAAAAGAAATCGTTCCGCATGTCGATAGGACCAGGCACGCACCAGTGCTCGCAATCGGCCACCGTCATGTTCCAATCCGACAAACGCCTGCGTCGATTGAGGCATCCATCGGTCTAAGGATCAGGCCTCGATGGTATCCAGAAGTCTAAATGTCAAGTCCCTTTCGGCCACCCTGAACTCCTCTACTTGAGTTAAGTAGAACTCGAAATCGTGTCCCTTGAGCTTTATTCTGTCGCCCGTAAATAGTCTCATTATTTCTTAGAGCGTTAAAAAAATAATCCAATCGCCATTTCCAAATCTAGAATTCTGCATCATTAGAACCAAAAGACTTCTTCATTTCGGCCACATTCTTTCCTAGAGAAGGCAAAGAAATGCCATTTTCAAGAGCAACTGTGCTAGCGTCCGAACCAAGACCTACATCATTAGCTTCAATTTGAATCATCATCACTGAAAAACTATTGAACACAACCTTGCATGCTTGTGTCACCGTCCGTGATTCTCCCATGCTCATGTGCCTTTGTGAGTGGAGCTTGTGATTATTGGATAAAGAGTGAGTGATATAGAGGAGATGAAAACAATTGATCCGTGAGAGTGGTGATAGGACAATTGGTGCAAGGAGTTCTAGGATAGAACAAATATATCTCTATGAAGCTCTGAAGGCAACACTGTCCTTCCATGCACAAACTGGTCGAGAGTTAATCCAACTCTCTTGATGAGACCATTGTAAACCGAAACCAGTTGTTGTGCTAGATGCCCAAGCTATATGGGCATGATACAATCCAAATTGGAAATGCAATTCACCAGGCTATTCTTAAGCATAATTAAAGAAGGAAGGCTGAGCTGGTGTTCTCGGCTCACTAAGTGCCATGCAGGTTATTCCACGAGCAAGAAATTGTCGACTCATGACAAATGATGTCAGAGCAGGATCCCTATAGTAGGTGGTTGATTTAGGGAAAGCCTATGAGGGCGGAGAGTGATTGTCGAGGCTAAGAGGGCTCGAACAACGTGCGGCTCTCGTTTACCTTCTAGGATGGCAATGGGGTACAGGAATGGACTGAATTGCTCACTAGATAGGGATAACGTTTCTGGATCAATCGACAAATCTTAAGAAGAGGTCTATTATCACATTTCCAACAAGGGGAGAACCCTCCATTGGTCTACAGAGATTAGGAGGAGTTAAGTAGGAGAAAGAAGGTGTTACCAAGCGAGCATAGTTGGTTGGGGATGCCATACTTGTTAGGGAGCACAAGTGACTGAAGATTTATGATCGGTGTTAATTGAGGGAAGCTGCTAGTGGAGCGGGGTGGCCTATTTTGTTAGACGAGCGTTGCCATCTATGTAAGTCTCAGGGAATGGTATTGATGGTTGGGAAACACAAGGAAGTAACATAACATCTCGTGATGAGAGTGTTGCGGAAGTGAGGAGGAGAGAATGTCACAATCCATGATTTTTCCCATACTCGTGTGCCTTTATGAGTGGACGATGGAGTTACCGGTTAAAGAGATAGTGATGCAAAAGGGATGAATACAACTAGTCCATGAGAGTTGCGTCAGGATGGTCGGTATTAGATATTCTAGGATAGAACGAATATATCCTACGGAGCTCTGAATGTGGGTTCGCCTCCCGTGCACAAACTGGTCAAGATTTGATGCCACTCTTCCGATAAGGTCATAATAGGTTGAAACTAGTTATTATGCCCAAAGTGATATGCTATCTCGCTTTATAGACTGGATTCCCGAGCTATACTAGGCGTGGTATGATTCGATATGAAAATGCAATTTGATGTACTGTTCTTACGAATAACTAAAGGAGGAAGAATGGCTTGGTGTTGTTGGCTCACCAGCTACCGCACAAGTTATTTCACGACCAAGGAACTGTCGACCCATGACAACAGCTGAAGCATTAGTCACTATGCAAATAAGTTTACTAGCCAAAAGAGGCCCTTAAATGCAAATGATACGAAAGCCAAGAAATTAAGAGCACGCATGATAACATTTTTATTCCGGAAATCAATAGCTGACTAGAAATTGATTTCTCAATTTCTACTCCCTAGACAAGTTTTTAAGCAAAGAAACGCATTTGATAACAACTCAGAATTTCTGTTTTTGAAATAGAAATTTGTTTGATAACAAAATAAAATTTTATTTTTAGGGGGTGGCGGCTAGCGTCTGGTGGTGGGCAGCCGACGTCCCATGGCAGCGGGTGGGCAGCGGCCAGTGACGAAAGTGAATTATGAAAAGAATTTTTATTTCTCAATTTTGTTTCAGAAATAGAAAAGCTAAAAATTTAGTTTCTGATTTCTACTCCAAATTTACTTCTAGAATAAAAATCTATTCCAAAAATAAGAAAATAAAATTGTGTTATCAAATTGATTTCTGTCCCAAACCTTTTAAAAGAAAAAAAATTAAAGAAACAAAAAGTTTGTCATGCACGCGCTAAGTGACGCGGGGGGCACTTACACCACCGAGGGGACATAACAATGGCTGCATTTGGTTCCATCCTATCGGATAGCCAGCAAAGACGATCGATTTCCCTCGAACCATCTCCAAGAATTGGCCCACGTTGAATTGAGGCAGCTCACGCCCTTTAGGATTCCACCTTCCCTTCAAGAACTCAGTGTCGGGAATCCAAATTTCGGATAGTTGTGCGGATCAATGATCGAAGGTCAATTCACGTTGGTATAGGACATGCCGTTGGGGTTATCGACCCATTCTAAACACGTCGCATCTCTTCTCCACTTGCTCTCTTCTTTTCAACTCCATAGATGGTTGGATATCTGGAAGCCAGCTGATGACAAACAAATAAAGAGGGAACGCGGTGAGAAGAATCAGTGTTGAGTCGAGCGACAGTTCCTTCTGGTTGCTGATGATGGTGCTCTGTTGTGGGCTTTTTCATTGAATAAAGCTCAGAGATTGGGAACTTCATGTTCGCAATTGAGCGAGGCAAACGTTTAGTACAATAAATTAACTATTCCTGCATAGGGACACTAGCATTACTATAATCAGTTGTTAGGATTATGTTTTGCGTCGCATAGGGTATAATTTGGTTGGTATCTTTCAAGTGTATCTGGTGGGTATGATTAAGTTAAGACATCGATCATATACCACATGCGCAACCAAATTATTCATTGCCATGCTCCTTTAATTTCCCCTTGGCAAGGCAACAATTGTTGAACAAATAGTCAGTTAGCACGCAACTTTATTGTAAATTGATTCTGTCTAAAGCATGTATCGAGGCTGCTCGTCAAGTATCACATAACAGACTGTGTGGTTTGTTCCATTTCGAGCAATAGTTTTTTCAAGAACCAAACAGTTTATTCTATTAACAAGTGACAATCATCCTTAGGTCCAATTAAAATTGGTTAGACGTACTTTGGGGGACATTGTTCTAGTCCTGCATTTTCTCGTAATACCAATTCCGATGTGTGCAACAATTGCAGAGGGATTTTTGTTCATACTTCAAGTTTGAGTCATTGTATAAAACCCGACTTGATCTAAGGATGTAGATTGGCTTGTTAACCCAATTTGTTAGGAAAGAAATTCAAAGAAGCTCTGGGAGGGTATATAGATGTATATGAGGATATTTGTCTTTATTTGGCTGGATAAATATTGACCATGCTTGACTTTTCTTTATCAAATTGCTGTACGTTGGACTCTTCCTATTAAAATGGCAGGATAAAGACAAAATATAGGGTCACACAGATATTCCGTGTGAATAAGACAATTCGCAAGTTTTGTTAGTCCCAAGAAGTAAGAGAATAGGGCGCGGGCACTTTTGAGTGCAATAGAAGAGAGTTGAAGCCCAACTTCCTGCATGTTCGGTTGTGAGGCTAGACATTTGGTGAGTTATTGGGTGCAATTAGAATTTTAAAAATACTGCGTTTGGTAGTCGGGATAAAATTCGGGGTAGGATATGATCATTTGATGCTCGCTCAGAACAGGATAAAGTTGGATATAAGAGGATATAGACATGATAAATTATCCCATGGGGGAGGTGGGATAAATGTGGATATGATTTCCATCATAATATAAAAGTTATTTTTCTCGAATAACAAACTTATTAAATTAACAAAATCGAAATTATATTTCAATATAAATAATATTTGAATTCTAATTTAAGAAATTAAAAAGAAAAAAATAGAAATTTATTTTAAATTAATCTTATTTTAATTTATATATTCAACTTTAATTCTATCTTATAATAAACATTCAATCTATAAATTAAATATTTATATTTATGATATAGTTTAGGTATTTTTGTATTGTAGGTATGTTAGTACAGTTTACTATTTGATAAAATTTTATTAAAGAATGATGAAAGGAGAAAAAAAGAAATAATAAAGAAAATAATATAAAAAGAGGAAAAATAAGATAAAAATTAATTAAGGAATAATGTTACAAGAGATTTTCACCATCTTCATTTTTGAACATTTAGGTTCATTTATAATAATACGACATTTATATCCAAAAAATGTACATGATATGATATGAATATATCCGATTTTAATACTACGATTCACCAAATAATGGACTAAATATAAAAGAAATACTAGGATTTCATATCCTATCCTATCTAGTCCTATCATGATTAGAAATCCGAACGACCAAACGTTTTTCGATTTATATTAAAATTCGTTACTACTCTTCTCATGGATGTAGGTTATTACGACTGAACAATATAAATTTGATTTTGATTTATTTTATTAGTTTTTTTTTTTTTTTTATAACCGAGGACTCCACCACAGGCCCCCTGTGCCCGGAGGGCCGAGCCCCTATACCTTAGGGGAGATTAGCACAGGACCCCAACACTATGGCCCCCGGGTTTCGAACTCTTGATCTCGGCGATAAAAGAGAGACTCTCAACTAACACAACTATCCATGGTTGGGTTTATTTTACTAGTTGATCACTTACTTTTCACAATATAAAATATGAGGTCATCGTTGAGGACTTCATATATGGAATCGAAGCATTTGATATATTTTTAGTCTTTCGAGGCCCATGTTCTTTTGTCGTTTATGTCGTGTTTTTTTTTTTTTTCCATGTTTTTCTTTTAAAGCCCCATTAGAGTTAAAGCTCCAACAGCAATTTTAGGCGCACGCCATACGTCTCAAGAAGCGAAGGTTGTGGGTTTTGATTTATTTTACAAAAAAAATATACGTATGAATTTATTTAAAATCATACCTTAATAAATCTTTAATCACTCACCAAAATTTACATTGATTGATTAGAATAAGAGCTTTTTCATGAAAATAAAATATAATGTAACAGCTTAGTGCATCTAAATTTGAACCGCACCATAGATTTACATGAATTAAATATTAGAATAAGAGAAGATTAAAAATATTTTTTTATCAAATTAATTATTTGAAAGGAAACAAATAGAGCCTTAGAATGGTAAGTCATCCCCTTTGTTGTATTCTATTTAGGGTTCGAATAAATGGATGAAGTTAAATTGTCGGTGCCCGGCCATTGGCAAGAGTAGGAAAAGAAAAATGAAGGAAAAAATAAAAAAGAATATATAAAAAAAGGTCCATGCCAGTGCCGGCCGTATTGCATATGATCGCTGACATCCATATTAATGATTTTCTATTAAAATTCCACATCGACTAAATTAGTACCAATACAAAAATATTTAAGATTAAATTGACTTAATTAAAAAATTACTATTTTGGTATTTTTCCAAGTATCAGGGACACATATTTATGGCCAGTACATGAAAATAATTTTATTTCTTGAATAAACTCGCTCTGATGGAACCACCGAAACAAAAAATAGAGGACAACCAATTTTTTTCCGATTTCCCTTGCCCAACAAGAAAAGCCATCGTCCAAAAATCAAGTAGAAGACCAGCGGGCGATGGAACTAGTGTCCCGCGGAAACAATCAGATGTCCGCTTGTCGTCGGCCCAGTCGAGGTGTAGGCTGAAGAGGCCCGTCTTGGTCGGCCCATTTGGGTCCATTTTGCGTGGACTGGACCAGGTGGGATGTCCAAAAGTTGGCGACCAGAAAGTTGGAGGTCGCATGCCTCCGGCGCTGGTAGTGCTGGTCCGGCACGTGCGAGACATCGATCGGACATTCCCCCTGCCATCATCAGGAAAATGTTCGTCAGACATTGATCAGATATTTTGGGATGACGCACGTAACAACTTATGGCAACATTTCTTCGAACAACACTAGTTACGATAAGGGGAAAAACGACAAAAGGTTTATAATTTTTATATTATAGTCATTTGAGTACTATAACTTTTTTTCACCACTTAGGCATGATATCAAAGTAAAATCGATTATTTA
Organism: Eucalyptus grandis; assembly: GCF_016545825.1. Taxonomy (NCBI): domain Eukaryota; kingdom Viridiplantae; phylum Streptophyta; class Magnoliopsida; order Myrtales; family Myrtaceae; genus Eucalyptus; species Eucalyptus grandis. Next base: position 34,256,398 of record NC_052620.1, on the reverse strand, counting down.
CAAATCATTATATGTGGATTTTTTAATTAATTTCCCATTTTAAAATTTAAAATTTAAAATTTTAAATTTTTTTGTTTTCATTTTTCAAGGTTGGCAACCTTTGCCGGTTGCAAAACCCTCACCCATATCTAGGTGAGGACTACCTTGCCCTATGTCGCAAAAGCCCTAGGCGAGGGCATCATGGGCACAGGTGAAGCCGCGAACACCCTTGCCAGCATTCAGTGAGGGTTTCATAACCGGCAAGAGTTACCAATGACCCTTGCTAACCCTTAAAAAGGACAAAGAAAGAATGAAAAAAATTATTTAAAAATTATTTAAAAATAATCCACGTCGAGTCGGCAAAGTCACGATGGACGTCCAACTCCATGTTGGATTTTCCAACAAAACAAATCACCGATGGCACTCAAATGATCGATTTTTTAAATTTTTGATACTCGAGTGGGCGAAAAAAAAATTATTATATTCAAATAAGCACCATACGAAAATTATGAAACTTGCATTATTCTTATCCGGCTACAATACAACAAAAATCACTCTCGTAATGGTGGCGACACCATTTGCCACCACCGGGCAAGCAGCCCCTTTCTTGCAGCGAGGGCTATGACACTCTCCGATGGCCAAGCGAAAAAAGAAAAAAGATCTACGCACACTTCTAGCTTCCTCCACCATCTTTTTTTGTATTTTTTATTCTTCTTCTATTCTTTTTGTCGAGTTTTTGTCGTATGACATTAACCAATGCCGCATCATCACCATGCGTCTAAAAAATGAAAAGTTCAGGGAAAAAAATCCACATAAAGTTTCCTTCCATTTAAAACTAAACTCGATAACAAAAGTACTCAAATGACAAGCTTGAATAAATTTTAAGACATAAGTGATCTAATAAAAAGTTTAAGAATAGAAGTCACCGATCAACATAAGATTTAAGACTTTCGTAGTCATTATTGAATCGAAAAGAAATGGATTCTATTGAAAATTATTCCCAAGGCTTGAGACAATAAGATTCGGTGAAATTATGAGATATGATTTATTTCTTTTTACCAATGGAACGATTCTAAATGGAATTCGAGGGGCTCCTAAAGTGGCATCAAAGCGCACAATGCACCAAACTTGTCACTGATTTACTGAAACAAAGTGCAAGAGATTTAACTGATATCAGCGAGCATCTTAAAAGCATGAAAATGTTTGACAAAGTGAATAATGTAATTGTAGCGATGTGCGTCAATAATGAAGGGTCACGGAGAGAAGCAAAGCTAGTCAATCATTTTATTATGAAGATAGGATACACAAGGCACAAAGCAATCCTCACATAAGTACATGAATACTTCAAATAGAATATCTCATTAAAGCAATTGAATCCGTCCCCGAAATAACGATTTCAGTGACAATAGTGACCAAACCAACACGACTTTCCTCCATCCATGCGTCCTGTCTCTTCTTCATCACCTCTACTATGAATCCACCACAGAAGATTCGAAATAGAGTTCCCATCATCAAAACCGCTCAAGCTCCTCACTTTTTCCAGCGCACTACCTTGGTCAAAAATCCCTTCCAAGGCACACACAAATCCTCTCCATCCTTCAATTCCCTCCCTGTTCAATGCCGGGTATGTCCAATCCAACAGCTATTTCGCAAACTGGACATCTGAGAATAGAACCTCAGTGATAGGCGACAGAGGCAAAACCTGAATTCCAAGCCTACATTCTCTCCGCTCCGCGCTGGCTAACCAAAGACCACTGTCCCTTTTGTTAGCCCACAGAACACCCACCACTCTGTTCTCCCTAGTGAAGTCTTCCTCATATAAATTATCGCCTTCTCTAACATACCACCATGTTTGAGCTGCCTGAATTTACATTGCAATGAGCATCGACCCGATGGTGACAAGATGGGTGTCTCCATAGGCTAATCCCGTTAAAGTAGCTGAATAGTAAGCATTCACAGCCTCGCTAGTGCTCTCCTGATTCCGCCCATCCGCAAATTCAATCAATCCACCAGCCCAAGAGTGCAATTTGTATAGGTCGAAGCACCTCAAACGCGGATATTTGGAATTCAATCTTCTCCCCAAGTTCATGAAATCCGACATTAGTGAATAAGCTTGAGGCCTGTACTTCCTTCCCCATGCGGGATCAATCTTTGCAAGAACAGCAATTGCATAAAGGAAGTACCCTAAATGATAGTGATGAGCATTGTACAACCCGAAACCAAGATCTTCACCAGGATTGGTTGATCCTAGCTTGGTGATAATCCCACCCCATTTCTCATCATACAAGAATCCATTACCACTAAAAGTCCCATCCAACCATGGCTCTATGGTGCTCTTCAAATATTTCCCGATGGTCAGGATAACTTCAGGATAACACACCTCCTCAGCAATCAAAGCCAACCTCGCCGCTCTGGCAATAAATTTCCCATAAAAATAAGATGATTTTGCCATTATTGCAGCTGGATTAAGGGACGCCACATCCCTACGGAGGGCTTGAATGATTTCATTGTGTGACTCCTCCTTGATGCCTCTAATTGAATGCCAAGTAACAGAGACAGGATTAGATCTCAACTCCCAGGAATCTCCAACCACACCAACAAGATCACCATCGATACTCCTATACTTAAAATCCTCCAACACAATGACACGGCAATCCTCGCGAGACAAAAGTCGAACGTGCTGTGGATGTGCGAGCATGAGCAGATCCCCCCATCCTCTCTTCTCCCATTTGTACTCCAAGTAAAATGACCTAGTCAACACCTGCATCACTAGAAAGAGCATACGAAGAACTGAACTTATCCAAAACCTCCTCGCTAGATGATCCACCGTCGGGCAAATAAGCAAAATCCTAATAACCCCCGAAAACCTTCCGGAAGTATTTGCATTGAGAGTGTGACTGAAACTGATCGGGGAGGAAGTGTAAACAAGCCAAGTCTGATTGTTGTTGAGCTTCAAAGTATGCTTGGTGCGACTACTGTTCGAAGATAGCGAGAGGATCGCGTGAATCGTGGAGATCGCAACCTCGGTCCCACGGTTGACCAAGGAAGTCAAGCAGGGGCTCCCCCTAACGAGGACAAACTTCAGGTTCGAAGCAGTGAAGTCCAGCATGATGCCGAGGTCGCTGTACGAGGAGATAACGTACCGCAAAACCTCTGGAGACAAGCCGTGCGCACCATCCTTCCTTGAGACGACAAAGATGGTGAGGTCAGCGTTGAAGACTTGGTACAAAGAGGTGGAGGTGGCGATGCAAGAAGGGAATAAGACGGAGACAGAGGACAGGGAGGGCTTGACAAGGTAGGGGTGGATGTACTCGTCCTGGTCGCCATTGTTGAGAGTGAAGTTTCGGAAGAAGGAGTTGGTCGGGAGTGGGGTAGAGAGGAGGCTCGGTGAGAAGAAGGGTGAAGGATCAGGGAGGAATAGGGACTCGACGCGCGGGAAGACGAAGGGGAACTTGGGCAGTGGCGGTGGCGGCGGCAGTGGTGGCGGTGGCGGCGGCGGTGGCGGTGATGGCTGCAGCGTGGAAGGAGGGGAATCAGAATTGAAGATGTTCCCCATTATTGTATTTTCTATTTGTTTGCTAGTTGGTGGATCGTTATGCACGTTTATCAAATATTACTCTCTTTTTTTCTTTTCTTTTCCAATTGAAGATGACTAGCCAGAGAAAGAGGAGAAAAGGAAGGAAATGGATTATTACAGTGAACTAGGAAAGTCAAACCTGAGGATTGAAAAAAACTCTTGTAAGGTATCATTGGGTCGCTATCAAAACACAAAAAACTGATTGCTCGCAGGCTTCTTTCTCGATCCCAATTCAAAGGGTCTACTGTTGATGGGATAAAAAAGGGGACGATATTTTTACAGGGACAAATTTAGTGAAGACTTAGGATGAGGACAAGGACCATTGAAATGGAGCTGGTGAGTCGATATCGATGTTTTTTTTTTTTGTCTTTTTGAGTGAAAAGAGAGAGCTGGAAAGAGATAGGGTTGGAAGTGAAGTTGGGGAAGGGAATGGGAAGGCAATTTAAAATGGATTTGGGAATGTGAATTTAGAAAGTAAAGGATCAACGCAAGGGAAATCCTGGAATTCTTCCGAGGCAAGGAAGGGAGAGAGAGAGCTAGTGAATGTGAAGTCATGGAATATGGTGCGGAAGATTGAAAAAGATAGGACATACAAACAAAAGAGGAAAGAGTCTTGAAGGACCTGCTAAACTCAGTTCTTAGGATAAAGGCATGCTAAACTTGATTCCAAGGATAAAGGCAAAGAGATTAAAAAAGAAAGATAATGGAATGACTTTTGGATGACATTTACTGCAAGTATTATCATTGAGAATGTCCAAAATTCGAGAAAATATTTAATGGTATGAGCATATAATATCATCCACTGACATGGCGCGCATATGCCACTCAAATTTTGACACGTGTCCTGTGAGTGGAACCTGCTGGAAAATATTAAGGTTTTGTTTCTCGATTGGCTGGCTTGGCTTGGCTCAGCTTGGTGGCAAAAAAAAAGGGCAAGGTAGTAAATACTAAACTCCTGCTTGAAAGTTTCTCTCTTCTCACTTCAAATTTCAAGGCTTTTTCTCTTTCTCTCTCAAAGAAGAACAACGCTTAACCCAAACGACGCTTCCTCTGTTTTTATTCAAAGCTTTTTCTCTTTCTTTCTCAGAGAAGAAGGACATCAAAACCAAATGATGCTTCCTCTATTTTTCTCTACGCGTCCCACCTTCTCGGAGCCTTGGTCATTGGCATACTTCTCGTTCTCCTTGATCGGGAGGTTGAAGAACACCTCCCCACCCTTCTTGACACACTCGATTAGGTCACACACTGGATTAGGTCACTGGGGATCCCGTGGTTGACAAGGTGCATGATGCCCCAATCAGGCTCAAAAAAGGACCTCAAAACCATCATATCAGACCTATGAAATCACCACAAGCTTGAACACGTCAATTTTGACTTAGAAATAAATTGGTGAGGGTGTTCTTGGATTGGATTTTAATATTATTCGAGGAACCATAAATTAGGTCATCATACATAGTGAATTTTTGGTTGTATTAAAAGGATAACTGGATTTCGAATTCATATGAGACAAAATCCACTATAAGATATGTGTTTACCCTTGGTAGAGATGATGTAACTTTGAAATTAGCCAAACAAAATTATGGAAGATATGATAATCCTACTAAATCAAAAGTTGACTTGATTGAAGCAGATGATTTATTTGATCACTTACTTTTCACAACATAAAATATGAGGTCATCGTTGAGGTCTTCATATATGGAATCGAAGCATTTGATATATTTTTAGTCTTTTGAGGCCAATGTTCTTCTATCGTTTATGTCATGTTTTTTTCCATGTTTTTCTTTTAAGCCCCATTAGAGTTAAAGCTCCGACAGCAATTGCAGGTGCACGCCATACGTCTCAAGAAGTGAAGGTTGTGGGTTTTGATTTATTTTACAAAAAATATACGTATGAATATATTTAAAATCATACCTTAATAAATCTTTAATCACTCACCAAAATTTACATTGATCAATTAGAATAAGAGCTTTTTTTTTTTTTTTTTTTTTATCATGAACGAAAATAAAATATAATGTAACAGCTTAGTGCATCTAAATATGACCTACACCATGGATTTACACTAATTAAATATTAGAATAAGAGAAGATTAAAAATATTTTTATCAAATTAATTATATGAAAGGAAACAAACAGAGCCTTAGAATGGTAAGTCATTCCCTTCGTTGCATTCTATTTAGGGTTCAAAGAAATGGATGAAGTTAAATTGTCGGCAACCAGCCATTGGCAGAAGGAGTAGGGAAAGAAAAAGGAAGAAAAAAAAATCAAAACAATATAATTAAAAAAAAAAGGTCCACTCTAATTCTAGCTACGCTACATGATCGCTAGCATCCACATTAACAATTTTTGATCAAAATTGAAATCAATATGAAAATGTTTAAGATTAAATTGATTAAATTGAAATATTACTATTTTGGTAAAAAAAAAAAAAAATTCACGTGCAAGGACTCATATTTATGGCCACTACATGAAAGTAATTTTATTTCTTGAATAAACTCACTCTGATGGAACCACCGAAACAAAAAAAATAGAGGACAACCAATTTTTCCGATTTCCCTTGCCCAACAAGAAAAGACATCGTCCAAAAATCAAGTAGAAGACCAGCGGGCGATGGAACTAGCGTCCCGCGGAAACAATCAAATGTCCGATTGTCGTCGGCCCAGTCGAGGTGTAGGCTGAAGAGGCCCATCTTGGTCGGCACGTTTGGGTCCGTTTTGCGTGGACTGGACCAGGTGGGATGTCCAAAAGTTGGCGACCAGAAAGTTGGAGGTCGCATGCCTCCGGCGCCTGTAGTGCCCGTCCGGCACGTGCGAGACATCGATCGGACATTCCACCTACCATCATCAGGAAAATGTTCGTCAAGACATCGATCGGATATTTTGGGACGACGCACGTATCAACCTATGGCAAAATTTCTTTGAGCAAAAGTAGTTACGATAAGGAGAAAAACAACAAAAGGATTATAATTTTTATACGGTACTCATTTGAGTGCTATAACCTTTTTTTCGCCATTTAAGTGTCATATCAAAGTAAAATCGACTATTTACAAATAATTATGTGTGGATTTTTTTATTAATTTCCCATTTGATGTAGATTTTTCAATTTTTTAATTTTTAATTCTTTTTTCTTTTTCTTTTTTCCTTTTTTTCAAGGTTGGCAACCTTTGCCGGTTGTGAAACCCTCGCCCATATCTAGGTGAGGGCTACCTTGCCCTCAGACGCAAAGGCCCTAGGCGAGGGCATGATGGCCACAGGTGAAGCCGCGAACACCCTTGCCAGTGCTCGGCGAAGGTTTCACAATCGGCAAGAATCACCAATGACCATTGCTGACCCTTAAAAAAGGCAAAGAAAGAAGGAAAAAATTATTTAAAGATTCTCTAAAAATTATCCACATCAGAGCTGGCAAAGCCACGATGGATGTCGGCTCCATGTTGGATTTTCCAACAAGACAAATCGCCGATGGCACTCAAATGATCGATTTTTTAAATTTTTGATACTCGAGTAGGCGAAAAAAAAATTATTATATTCAAATGAGCACCGTACGAAAATTATGAAACTTGCGTTATTCTTATCCCGCTACAATACAACAAAAATCACTCTTGTAACGGTGGCGACACCATTTGCCACCACCGGGCAAGCAGCCCCTTACCCTTTCTTGCGGCAAGGGCTAATGACCCTCTCCGATGGCCAAGCGAAAAAAGAAAAAAGATCTACGCACACTTCCAGCTTCCTCCACCATCTTTTTTTGTATTTTTTATTCTTCTTCTATTCTTTTTGTCGAGTTTTTGTCGCATGACATTCACGAAAGCCGCATCATCACCATGAGCCTAAAAAATGAAAAGTTCGGGAAAAAAAAAAGTTCCACGTAGAGTTTCGTTTCATTTAAACTAACTCAATAACAAAGTACTCAAACGAAAAACTGGAATGAATTTTAAGACATAAGTGATCTAACAAAAAGTTTAAGAATTAAAGTGGCTGGTCAACATAAGATTTAAGACTTTCGTAGTCATTATTGAATCCAAAAGAAATGGATTCTGTCGGAAATTATTCCCAAGGTTTGAGACAATAAGATTCAGTGAAATTATGAGACATGATTTATTTCTTTTTACCAATGGACCGATTCTGAATCGAATTCCATGGGCTCCTAAAGTGGCATCAGCGCATAATACACCGAACTCGTCACTGATTTATTGAAACAAAATGCAAGAGATTTAACGTATATCAGCGAGCATCTTAAAAGCACAAAAATGTTCGACAAAGTGAATAATGTAATTGTAGCGATGTGCGTCAATAATGAAGGGTCACGGAGAGAAGCAAAGCTAGTGAATCATTTTATTCTGAAGATATGATACACAAGGCACAAAGCAATCCTCACATAAGCACATGAATACTCCAAATAGAATATCTCATTAAAGCAATCGAATCCATCCCCGAAATAACGATTTCAGTGACAATAGTGACCAAACCAACAGTACTTTCCTCCATCCTTGCACCCCGTCTCTTCATCATCACCTCTACTATGAATCCACCACAGAAGATTCGACATAGAGTTCCCATCATCAAAACCGCTCAATCTCCTCACTTTTTCCAGCGCATTACCTTGGTCAAAAATCCCTTCCAAGGCACACACAAATCCTCTCCATCCTTCAATTCCCTCCCTGTTCAGTGTCGAGTATGTCCAATCCACCAGCTGTTTCGCAAACTGGACATCTGAGAATAGAACCTCAGTGATAGGCGACAAAGGCAAAACCTGAATTCCAAGCCTACAATCTCTTCGCTCTGCGCTGGCAAACCAAAGACCACTGTCCCTTTTGTTAGCCCACAGAACACCCACCACCCTGTTCTCCCTAGTGAAGTCTTCCTCATATAAATTATCGCCTTCTCTAACATGCCACCATGTTTGAGCTGCTTGTATTTCCATTGCAGCGAGCGTCGACCCGACAGCTACAAGATGGGTGTCTCCATAGGCTAATCCCATTAAAGCAGCTGAATAGTAAGCATTCACAGCCTCGCTTGTGCTCTCCTGATTCCGCCCATCCGCAAATTCAGTCAATCCACCGGCCCAAGAGTGCAATTTGTACAGGTCGAAGCACCTCAGACGTGGATACTTGGAATTCGATCTTCTCCCCAAGTTCATGAAATCCGCCATCAGTGAATAAGCTTGAGGCCTGTACTTCCTTCCCCATGCCGGATCAATCTTGGCAAGAACAGCAATTGCATAAAGGAAGTACCCTAAATGATAGTGATGAGCATTGTACAACCCGAAACCAAGATCTTCACCAGGATTGGTCAATCCAAGCTTGGTGATAATCCCACCCCATTTCTCATCGTACAAGAATCCATTACCACTAAAAGTCCCATCGAACCATGGCTCTATGGTGCTCTTCAAATATTTCCCAATGGTCGGGATAACTTCAGGATAACACACCTCCTCAGCAATCAAAGCCAACCTCGCCGCTCTAGCAATAAATTTCCCATAAAAATAAGATGATGTTGCCGTTATTGCAGTTGGATTAAGGGACGCCACGTCCCTACGGAGGGCTTGAATGATTTCATTGTGTGACTCCTCCTTGATGCCTCTTATTGAATGCCAAGTAACAGAGATAGGATTAGATCTCAACACCCAGGAATCTCCAACCACGCCAACAAGATCACCATCGATACTCCTATACTTAAAATCCTCCAACACAGTGACACGGCATTCCTCGCGAGACAAAAGTCGAACGTGCAGCGGGTGCGCGAGCATGAGCAGATCCCCCCATCCTCTCTTCTCCCATTTGTACTCCAAACAAAATGGCCTAGTCAACACTGCATCACCAGACAGAGCATAAGAAGAACTGAACTTATCCAAAACCTCCTCGCTAAATGATCCACCGTCGGGCAAATAAGCAAACCTAATAACCCCTGAAAACCTTTCGGAAGTAATTGCATTGAGATTGTGACTGAAACTGATCTGCGAGGAAGTGTAAACAAGCCAAGTCTGATTGTTGTTGAGCTTCAAAGTATGCTTGGTGCGACTTCTGTTCGAAGATAGCGAGAGGATCGCGTGAATCGTGGAGATCGCAACCTTGGTCCTACGGTTGACCAAGCAAGTCAAGCAGGGGCTCCCCCTAACGAGGACGAACTTCAGGTTCGAAGCCGCGAAGTCTAGCGTGACGCCGAGGTCGCTGTACGAGGAGATAATGTACGGCTGCGCCTCCGGAGACGAGCCGTGCGCAGCATCGTCGCTTGAGATGGCAAAGATGGTGAGGTCAGCATTGAAGAGTTGGTACAAAGATGTGGAAGTGGCGACGCGAGAAGGGAATGAGACTGAGACAGAGGACGGGGAGGGCTTGATGAGGTAGGGGTGGATGTACTCGGCCTGGTCGCCATTGTTGAGAGTGAAGTTTTGGAAGAAGGAGTTGGTCGGGAAAGGGGTAGAGAGGAGGCTCGGTGAGAAGAAGGGTGAAGGATCAAGGAGAAACGGGGACTCGACGCGCGGGAAGACAAAGGGGAATGCTGCTGCCACTGCCGCCTTCTTCGCTGCCGCCGCCTCCGCCGCCTTTGCCTCGGCCGCCTCGGCCGCCTTTGCCGACGCCGCCTCCGCTGACACTGCCTCCATTGCCTTCGTCGATGCCGCCTCCGCCGCCACCGCCGCCGTTGCCTTCGCTGACGCTGCCTCCGACGCCGCCTTGGCGCGCCGCCGCCGCCTCTGCCGCCACCGCCTTCGCCTCCGCCGCCGCTGCCTTCGCTGCCGTCGCCACCTCCTCCGTATCCACCGCCTTCTTCGTCGCCACTGCCATGTTCGCCACTGCGGCCGCCGCCGCCGCCGCCGCCGGGCTTGCCCGGCCCGGGATCGTCGCTGCTTGCCGCCGCCATGATTGTCGCCGTCGTCGTCGCCGCCCGCCGCCGCCGCCGCCGTCCCCGCGCCCGCCACCGCCTCTACCTTCGCCCTGCCGCCGCCGCCTCCTCTGCTGATGCCTTCGCCTTCGCCACCTCGAGCGCTGCCGCCGCCTTCGCCGCCGCCGCCACCAACTTCGCCTCTGCCGCCACCGCCTTCGCCACCTTCTCCGCCGCCACCTCCGCCGCTGCTACCGCCGCCGCCTTCGCCTCCGCCACTGCCGCCGCCACCTTCACTGCTGCCGCTTTCGCCGCCACTGCCTCCGCCTCCACCTTCATCGCCGTCGCCTCTGCCTCCTCCGCCTTTCGCAAAGGAGGGTAAAGAAAACCAATGGAGATCCCCATAATTGAATTTTCGGTTTGTTTGCTGGTTGGCAGGTCGTCACTCACGTTTAGCAAATATTTCTCTCTTTTTTTCTTTTCTTTTTTTTTTCCGATTGAAGATGACTCGCCAGAGAAAGAGGAGAAAAAGAAGGAAATGGATTATTACTGATGAACTAGGAAAGTCAAACCGAGGACTAAAAAAAAAAATCTTGTAAGGTATGATTGGGTCGCTATCAAAACACCAAAAACTGATTGCTCGCAGGCTTCTTTCTCGATCCTGATTCAAAGGGTCTACTGTTGATGGGATCAAAAAGGGAACGAGATTTTTACGGGGACAAATTTAGTGAAGACTTAGGATGAGGACAAGGACCATTGAAATGGAGCTGGTGAGTCGATATCGATGTTTTTTTTGTTTTTTTGGGTGGAGAGAGAGAGATGGAAAGAGATAGGGTTGGAAGTGAAGTTGGGGAAGGGAATGGGAAGGCAATTTAAATTGGATTTAGGAATGTGAAATTAGAAAGTAAAGGATCAACGCAAGGGAAATCCTGGAATTCTTCCAAGGCAAGGAAGGGAGAGAGAGAGCTAGTGAATGTGAAGTCATGGAATATGGTGCGGAAGATTGAAAAAGATAGGACATACAGACAAAAGAGGAAAGAGTCTTGAAGGACCTGCTAAACACATTTCCTAGGATAAAGGCATGCTAAACTTGATTCCTAGGATAAAGGCAAAGTGATTGAAAAACAAAGATAATGGAATGACTTTTGGATGATATTTACGACAAGTATCATCATTGAGAATGTCCAAACTTTGAGAAAATATTTAATAGTACGAGCACATCAAGTCATTCACTGACATGACGCGCATTTGCCACTCAAATTTTGACACGTGTCTTGTGAGTGGGACCCACTGGAAGATATAAAGGTTTTGTTTCTCGATTGAGTGGCTTGGCTTGGCTCAGCTTGGTAGCAAAAAAGAAAAAGAAAAAAGAACAAGGTAGTAAATACCAAACTCCTGCTTGAAAGTTTCTCTCTCCTCACTTCAATTTTCAGGGTTTTTTCTCTTTCTCTCTCTAAGAAGAACAAATCCCAACCTAGACGATGCTTCCTCTGTTTTTATTCAAAGTTTTTTTTATCTTTCTTTCTCAGAGAAGAAGGAATCCAAACCAGATGATGCTTCCTCTATTTTTCTCCGCGCGTCCCACCTTGTTGGAGCCCTGGTCATTGGCATACTTCTCATTCTCCTTAATTGGGAGGTTGAAGAACACCTCCCCACCCTTCTCGACACACTCGATTAGGTCATTGGGGATCCCATGGTTGACAAGGTGCATGATGCCCCAATCAGGCTCAAAACAAGACCTCAAAACCATTGTATCAAACCTATGAAATCACCACAAGTTTGAACACGTCAATTTTGACTTAGAAATAAATTGTGAAGGTGTTCTTGGATTGGATTTTTATCTTATTTGAGAAACCATAAATTAGGTCATCATACATAGTGAATTTTTTGCTATATTAAAAGGATAATTGGATCTTGAATTCATATGAGACAAAATCCACTATAAGATATGTGTTCACCCTTGGTGGAGATGATGTAACTTTGAAATAAGCCAACAAAATTATGGAAGAAATGACAATCCTACTAAACCAAAATTTGACTTGATTGAAGCAGATGCTCTCATGATGTAATTATAATAGTCATTTTCCAAGCCAATATTTTGGCAAATGCAAAAGAATTGGAGGTAGGCTCAGATGCTACTAGGCATATATGCTAAAAACATAATGCTTTATCCTCCTAACCTCTAGTAAAGAAGGAGAAGAAAATATTTATATTGGTGATTGAGTAACTACTCAAGTTCTTGGAAAGAAGAAAAATTTCTGAAACTTATATTAAAATTGAGACTGAGTAGTTGAGAAATTTCTTAGCGTATGTTTCCTATGGAAATGAAATGACACCTATGTCTAAACATTGTGATTGCCAAAAAGAAATAGCCATTGCAAAGAATGGAACTTTCAATGGTAAGAAGAGATGTCCGGCTAAGACATGATGATGTTGTAAAATAATTCCTTAAAAAAAAAGGATTTATATCGATCGATTATGTTAAGTCAGAATTGATTTTGGCCAATCCTCTTACTATACGTCGAGGGGAATGGAATCAAGCCAATTGAAGAAAATCAAGAGTGATGATAACCCAACCTATGTGATTGGCAATCTCATGAATTAGTTTCATATGGGAATTAACAAGTCATTTGTTGATCTAGTGCACTATTAAAAATTTTGTGTTTCTCAAAAGGTGAAAATAGTGCAAAATTGTAAAGAAAAAGAGGTTGAACTAAGCTCTTAATAAAATTTCATAGTCATTGTTAGTGGTGTATTAAGCTGCAGAATACACTGGATGGAATCGGGGCCGCTCCTATGAGAATTATAGGCAATAATCTCTAAAGTACTTATGAATAAACTAAGCATGCACATGACATATTAGTGCAAAACTGCATTTGAACAACAAAGTTTGTGGGAGTGTAATGTGATTGATGAAAATTATAATTCACAAAAAGAAAGTCTTTTTTTTTGGTAAGGCACAAAAAAAAAGTCTTGGTTCATAGAAGTGTCAAACTTCACCAATGATTTTTGTAATTTATATTTCATTTTTTCTATGGCTAGTTCATAGCCTAACAAGCACCAATTTCAATGCATTACCCTCCAATAACCCAACATTATTCTATTTTTTCTTTTCAAAACTTATTGAAATATATGGGGGATTGTTAGATATTTCAGTAGTTTTGAAATATTTATTAGAAATTATGACCGTAATATTTATTAGAAATTAGACCGTTATTAAAGTCACCATTTTTGTAATGGTTTAACAACGGCCATATAACGGCTTTCTAATTGCCGTATAACAGTCGTCTAATGACTTTATAACTTTTGATTTATTACTTCATAAACCCTTCATAATTTTATAATGGTCATCCTTTTAATTACCAATAGATTTATGACAGTCTCCTAATGGCTCTATCTTTCTCTTGTTTAAATATAAATTAAACTTCAAACTATAATCTTTGAAGATGCACTATGTTGTCATATCTTTCCTTTTCTTTTTGTCAGGTTATACACATAAGGTTGTTCTGTTCCTTCTAATATTCAATATGGAATATAGAAGTATGTTATATCTTGGGAGGATAGCCGCTAAAACCTTATGCACCGAGTTTTGTACTACGAGAGACAAAATTATCCTTAAAGGCAGTACTTGCACGTCTCAAATATATATATATTTTTTATTTTCTAATCTTTTGTAATGTATTTACAATAGTTATTACTATTTTTATGTATTCTAATATTTTTCCAACAAGAAGCCCAAGATGTATCGGGCTCGTCCAAGTAGAGGCTCGTGATGCTGTTGAAGGAGTGACCATCTGGGTTTGCATCTCTGGCCTTTACCAAGAATGGAGCCTAGAAGGTGGCTAGCGTGAACTTGTGATCTTTGAAATACTACCTTTTGAAGTATGTTGTGTCTAATTTGCTACTTGTAAAGGAAAACCACTCAATCCTCTCTTTTCGAAGAGTCTCTCTCTACCCTTTTGGGTAGCTAAAAACCCTAACATTCCCTAAAATCCTATCCCGTCTCCACCCAAATACCATAAAAACCCTAACCCTTTTACCCCCGCCCGCTTCAATCATCCCTCACTGATTGGATTGTCTAATCCCAAAGCTTGAATCCTTTTAGCTCGGCTGCCATGGAAGAGGCAGAAGACGTAGAGCAACGAATGGCGTCTTTCTGCAAACGATTAGGGAGAATGTGGTCAGCCAACATCATCAAGCCAATGGAGAATATAGCCTCTGAGGAGAAACTAAAGGAATGCAAACGATCCCTCCTTGGATAGCTACACACAAACCCAAAGATTAACTTCCAGGCGTTTCAGAACACAATGAAGAAAGCTTGGAGGCTAGAAAGTGTGGGGATAACCCAATTACGACCTGGTATTTTCTGTTTCACTTTTGATACTGAGATTACTAAGAACAAGGTAATGGACTCAGGTCCTTGGTCCTTTGCAAACCACTTGCTTGTCTTAAAACCATGGGAGCCAAATATTCCTCCCCAATGCTATGATTTTAACTCGTGTGAATTATGGGTTCATATTCATGGGCTGCTATGTGAATGGATCACGGAAGATGCGGTTCGCCGGATAGCAAGTAATATTGGAGTGGTTTCAGTTGTTAAAATCGAAACAAAAGGTAATGCCTCTATCAAAACAGGAAAAGTGAGAGTGAAACTTAACCTATTGTCCCCTCTACAATCAAGTTTTATTATCAGTAATGCAAGGTAGAAAAATTGTAAAGAAAAAGAGGTTGAACTAAGCTCTTAATAAAATTCCATAATCATTGTTAGTGGTGTATTAAGCTACAAAATACACTTGATGGAATCAGGGCCGCTCCTATGAGAATTATTGGCGATAATCTCTAAAGTACTTATGAATAAACTAAGCATGCACATGGCATATTAGCGCAAAATTGCATTTGAACAACAAATTTTGTGGGAGTGTAATGTGATTGATGAAAATTATAATTCACAAAAAGAAAGTTTTGGTTCATAGAAGTTTTAAACTTCACCATTGATTTTCGTGAATTATATTTTATTTTTCCTAGGGTTGGTCCATAGCCTAACAAGCACCAGTTTCGATGCATTACTCTCCAATAACCCAACATTATTCTATTTTTTCTTTTCAAAACTTTTTGAAATATGTGGAGGATTGTTAGATATTTCAATAATTTTGAAATATTTATTAGAAATTATGACCGTAATATTTATAAGAAATTAGATTGTCATTAAAGTCACCAATTTTGTAATGGTTTAACAATGGCCATATAACAGCTTTCTAACAGCCGTATAACGGTTGTCTAATGACTTTATAACTTTTGATTTATCATTTCATAAAATCTTCATAATTTTATAATGGTCATCCTTTCAATTACCAATTGATTTATGACGGTCTCCTAATGGCTCTCTCTTTCTCTTGTTTTAAATATTTTCAAACCACAATCTTTGAAGATGCACTATGTTGTCATATCTTTCCCTTTCTTTTTGCTTGGTTATGCACATAAAATTGTTCCATTCTTTCTAATATTCAGTATGGAATATAGAAGAAAGTATGTTACATCTTAAGAGGATAGCTGCTGAAGTCTTATGTACCAAGTTTTGTACTACGAAGAACAAAATTATCTTTAAGGACAATGCTTGCACGTCTTCTAATCTTTTGTAATGTATTTATATTAGTTATTACTATTTTTATGTATTCTAATATTTTTCCAACAGGAAGTCCAAGATGTAGCGAGCTCGTCCAAGTAGAGGCTCGTGATGCTGTTGAAGGAGTTACCATCTGGGTCTGCATCTCTGGCCTTTACCAAGAATGGAGCCTAGAAGGTGGCTAGCGTGAACTTGTGATCTTAGAAATACCACCTTTTGAAGTATGTCGTGTCTATTGAGTATTTCCTCAGGAAATTCCACATGAAAGATCATCCTTTGAAGCTGAGAGCCAACTTGTTTAATGCCAAATTCGGTTTTATAAACTATTGATTTGTACTTAAACTTGCTTCAGCCAATAAGCCGTGGCAGGATTCTCTCTATGCAGACGAATACTATTGCCATAAGAGGCCTCAAATGCAAATGCTGCATAAGCTGAGTAGGGACACAGAGACGGCACTTACATTGGCCAGGAGGTAGTGCAGTGACTGCATTTGGTTCCTCCTGACCAAATCCCCCATGAACGCGAGCGATTTCCCTTGAGCCATCTCCAAGAACTGGCCGGCGTGGAACTGAGGCAGCTCGCACTCGTCGGGCTTCCACTGCCACTTCAAGAACTCAGTGTTGGGCCTCCCAAACTTCAGGCAGTTGTGCTGATCGATGATCAAAGGGCAAGTCATGTTGGCGTAGCACACGGCATTGGGGTGATGGACCCATTTCCCTCTAAATACATCGCGTCTCCTGTCCACTCCCTCTATTGCTTTGGATTCACTGGCGCTGATCTCCAGCTCCTGAGATAACGGGACATTGAGATGCATGCCGGTGACGAACAAATAAAGGGAGATCGCAGCGAGGAGAACCGGCGTCGAGGCGAGCACCAGCAGCGCCACCAGCACCTTCTTGGCGCTGCTGCTGCACTGTGGAGGGCTTTTGCCTGAGTGAAGTTCAGACATTGGGAACTTCATGGGTGAATGAGGCAAAAGTGCAGCACAAGAAAATCATCCTGCACCTAGATCAATATGTATAAATGGGTGGGACACTGGCCTTATTGCTCTTTGTTCAGTGAGGACATCAACCTTTGCATTACATGGTCTGTAACATTTTGTCAATACCTTCATTGTCCTCATTTCTTGAATGAATAACCGTTAGTGCCTGCACAAACAGTTGATCGATTGGGTCGTTATCAACTATGACCCTATTCGACCTTGGCTTCTTCAACATCCAGCCACATATCTTCACAAACCGACAGCTAATGATGGGCAATACAAGAATCTGAAAGAAGTCGCTCTCTAAATTTAAATGGCCATCGTGCATCATGGTCGAGTTCATTCTGGCCCGTCCATCACAATGTGCTCATCGAACTGTCTTATTTTGGTTGCGAGCCACCTTTTTTTGATCGTTTGGATTCAGTTCATTTGCAAGGAATCCACTGGATCGATGGAACATCAGAGCTCGCTCGATACAGGATCATTCTTAGTTCTTAGCCGTGCAAGAGTGCAGCTTAAAAATAGCAGGAGGGGGATTGGTTAACGATAGTGATGGCGAAAAACTTTTAAAAATACTTGAAAATTAAAAAAAAAAAAAATTCCAAATCATTGATTTTTTCTATACAGTCAACCCGGATAGATAGAGTCTACATTCTTCCTCATCTTCTCGAGGCCACTGATCGAGCAGGCTGGCTTGGGTGAGGATGCGTAAGGCCCTCAAAAGGGGCTTTGCAAACTACTGAGTCGATGGGTGAGTGAAAAGTCCGTGGAGTGGCTTCGGAGCCAAGAAATGATTCCACAGATTTCGCCAGAAAAAGGGGAACGACCATATGCCCATCAGACCGAGGAAGAAAAAAAGGGTTAATATTACGAGTATCCGGCTTTCGCTCGCCATCAAGAATTCTTTTGTTCGATTGGGTGGACAAGTGTCGAGATCCGAGGCAAACCGAGGGATCATCGGACCCCATCCGAAACGAAAAGAGAGAGGAAACTCGTCTCTCTCTGCAATTTAGAGAGGTTACCGCAAGCGGACACTTTCGAGGACGACATGAAACAGAGTACATTCCTTCACGAGATGTGAAGCACCGGTGTCGGGTCCCGAGTGCCGATGGGACCAGGCGCAAATGGCAAAAGCACCGACACCGACCCCATCGATCAAATCTTGGCTGTTCATGTCATCCGCACGAGGCGGCCAATGTCCATTGATGTGCGTCCGCCCTTTACGCCCCACATCAAGCAATCGAAACTTCATCCAGAACCTTTTGCGCTGGTACATTCCAAAGCACGCATCCTTTTTTCCGTGGCAACTAGGGGTGTGCAACCGGATTGGGTTTATCTAGAAACTGGATTGGACCACCCGAAAAACAGGTCTGCAAACAAGTTACTATTTGAACCAGTCCGTGAACGGGTTCCATTTTTTGGAAACCAGTTGGAACGGGTCCGGTTCCCAATTCGAAGGAAAGGCCAACCGGACCTATTTTAGAACTAGTTTTTACTTGGGTTAAAAATAAAAAAACTAACTCACTCAGTCGCCTCTCTCTCTCTCTCTCTCTCCCCCCCCTCCCTAAGTCTCTCTCTTCACGCAATCTTAACTCACTCGGTCTTGTTTTCTTTATGTATAAATTTTAGGTCTTTGTTAAAGATTTTATACCACATAATTTGGCTCGCCTTATTTCACTTTTGGAGGAGAAGTTATGCTTGTAATAAAGATTTGTTAACCATTTTAGATAAATGAATAGCTTCCAATAGTAATTGTGAGAATGAGACTAACATTAGATCCATGTTCACTGTTAATGTTTATGCAATGTTAGGATTTTTGCTTTGCCTTGTGACGTTTATTTATGATAATTATTCTTGTTGATCCTTAATTTTTCGTTTAGTCAAAAAGTTCATATACTTATTTATTACATGTGCTTAATGTTTCAATACAAATTAGGAGAGTAAAATTCGAAGCCATATAGGATATTGGATGGTTGCAAAATAAGTTCCAATACAAACAAGATAGACCCTCAAACCAGAGCGGAAAAATAGGGTAAGTTCCAAAATAGGTTTAGTGAAAACAAAGTAGGGTATAGGGTCCAAAAAAAAAGGGAATTGGCTATCGCAGGTTAGATTCCAGGTTTCTAGTCTAGTATCTACCCATCTTAGAACCATTCACTCCTACCAACTATACCCTCCTACGACGGGCAGGGATGAGCATATAGAATCACTTGGACTGAACTAGATCAAACTAGCCCATTTTAAGTGGTTTTATGGGCCGTTAGTCGGTTCTTAGTTCCATCAAATTGGAACCAATGATTTTCAGTCTGGTTCTTGGTTCCCACTTCGGAACCAGAACATTTCGATCAAACCAATTTATATATTTTTGATTTCGTAAAGAAGTAAAGTGTAAACCTCAACCATAATCTGCTCTCACGCCTCACTTATTTTGAATGATGAGTCTTTGTTTGTTTCTTATTGCTGCATGAATTCATCCAATTTGCTCCTTTTGTCTCTTGCTTCTTTCTTTATTTTACTTTATTTCTTTCCTACAAAGGTTTCCCGATTTTACCTCCCTCGCTTACTCATACCTTCCTTTTAGTTGTGAGTTTGTTGTTGATGGAAAGGAATCCATTGAATCATCCTCCTTCTTTCAAGCATGCCCCTATAATTACAATGCCATCATTGCTCAATCTTCTCTGTAAATCTTGGAGGAAATCCCAATTTCGACTTGCAACAGGATTAGCGATTCAATTAATCCAAAAATTTCAACTAAGATATGTAAATCTACCAATTCTATTGAACCGCTTAGGAACTAGATCTAATCGGAGGTCTGGTCCATGGATCGGGTGGTCTGATTCATGATTCCATAAGTGGGGTACCGATTCTCTTGGTCCGATTACCAATTTGTTGGTGCGACCGAACCAAACCAAGAACCAATCACCCCTAATGATAAGTAAACCATCAAACAAGTGGATTAGATTGGGTCATATATTGTCCGACCCAAACAGACCCATTTAACCCATTTTGATCAATTTCCATGCAATGCAAATCTAGTGACTCATACTTAACCTGATTTATACGCAACCCAATCCATATTGCTAAAACAATTCCATATCTAATCCAGTTTACGAAAACTCATAGCAAAACTAAGATAAGAGTGAGTGCAAGAACAAGTGAAGGAGGGAGAGTGTGAAGAGAGGGTCATAGTAATAGATTGGGCTATGATATACCTATTTAACTAAACCCATTTATGACCTATTTAACACTCATATTGTATTTAAATCCTTTTATGACATATTTTGTCAATATAATTAACCCATTTAACACTCATATGAATTAATAAATGAATTTATCACTCATTTTGAAAGGTTTAGTGGCCTGCAACAACGGGTTTATGCTAGGTCATTTAAAGTCGTATTCAAGAGTGGAAACGGGCCCAAACGAAATCGCGATTCCCCATGCTTTGCCGAAAATTTTCGGCTGGAAAAACAGAAAATTGCCAAAACCATTTTTCGAACGATAAAAAAATGCACTTGCCTTTTTCCCAATTCACTCGATATCGTATAAACATAAACATCAGCTGCGCAAGTTCTGTAGCTTTCTTTGAGCGAACTTCCCACCTCTGTCCGACTTCATCACATAAAACAAGAGCTCGTTCCACGTATTGATCGGGCCGGGCAAGCACCGGTGCACACAATCGGCCCGGCCCACCTTGCTCTTGGGCCAGTTGCACTGTCGGTTCGGATGCCCGTCGGGCCGGAGCAGCATCGCCCGCGTTGTGTCGAGCAGCCGGATCTTTGACCCATCCGCCCTCGCCTGCCTCTCCGCTTCCAGGAACTCCTCCACCTGCGCCACGTAGAACTCCAGGCCGTAGCCCTCCAGCTTCTTCTCGTCGCTCCCGAACGGCCGTGTCCTTGGGCAGCTCTCCCCGTCGGTCCAGTCCCCATGCTCGAAGTGTGCCAGCAAGAACGTCCTCAGGAACGTGGTGCCGCCGCCGCCGCCCTTGCGGCCGTTCCTTCCCGTGATAGCTCTTAGCGTGGTGCGTAGCGCCGCTCGATATGCCTGGAACCTCGACACCTCGGTCACGTTGTCTTGCCCACATGCTGAACAGCCCAGGAGCTGCCCGCTCCGGTAGTAGACCAGCGGGCGGAAGAACCATTGGCCCGCCAAGACAATGACATAGTCAAAGGCGCCGATCTCAGCAGACCAAGAAGGGTGGGGCTCGTCCAGGTGGAGAGTGAGGATGCCGTCGAGGGTCTGGCCGCCGCGGGCGTCGGTGGTGCGGACCAAGAAGGGGGCCCAGAAGGTGGCTAGGGTTAGGTTGTGCTTGGGGAGGTGCCACCGCTTGAAGTTGTAGCCCGTGGTGTACCGGAGAGATATGTCTTCCGGTTGGTCTACCTAATGATTTTACACATATGAAACGTGATAAGATCAAAGATGAAATTACAACACAAGAATCACGATAATAACTTAAAAGTCAATCTTACTAGAAAATTTCGTATATATACATTATGATCGATATGAATACACTCACCACTATCTAGGTGAGTATTTTTCCTAGGGTATAATCGAAAGATTGATGATGACATTCCCGGAAATATGAGGAGTCCTTGTTTTGTTCTCTCTTGCGTCCTTTTTAGAGCAATAATTAGGAGAAAGGGAGTCGTGGGCATATGATTTTCAGCTCTTAAATTTCCATTAAAAATAAGAAAAGGTCATTCTAAGAACAGCTCATATTGACTGGGCGCATTTCTCTGCCTCTTCAACCTCTTTGGGGAAGAGAAGGCAATTCAAACACCGGGCAAGCAGCCCCTTGCCCTTTCTTGCAGCGAAAAAGGAAAAAAGATCTACGCACACTTCCAGCTTCCTCCACCATCTTTTTTTGTATTTTTATTCTTCTTCTATTCTTTTTGTCGAGTTTTTGTCGTATGACATTCATCAATGCCGCATCATCACCATGAGTCTAAAAAATGAAAAGTTCAGGAAAAAAAAATTCCGCGTAGAGTTTCCTTCCATTTAAAACTAACTCAATAACAAAAGTACTCAAACGACAAACTGAAATGAATTTTAAGACATAAGTGATCTAACAAAAAGTTTAAGAATTAAAGTGACCCGGTCAACATAAAATTTAAGACTTTCATAGTCATTATTGAATCGAAAAGAAATGGATTCTATCGCAAATTATTCCCAAGGTTTGAGACAATAAGATTTGGTGAAATTATGAGATATGATTTATTTCTTTTTACCAATGGACCGATTCTAAATCGAATTCCATGGGCTCCTAAAGTGGCAACAAAGCGCATAATGCACCGAACTTGTCACTGATTTATTGAAACAAAATGCAAGAGATTTAACTTATATCAGCGAGCATCTTAAAGGCACGAAAATGTTCGACAAAGTGAATAATGTAATTGTAGTGATGTGGGACAATAATGAAGGGTCATAGAGAGAAGCAGAGCTAGTGAATCATTTTATTCTGAAGATAGATACACAGGGCACAAAGCAATCCTCACATAAGTGTTGGAGAAAACTTCCTTATTTGTTTTGAAGTTGACAAAACGTTTCCATCAGTCCAGTCTGAAGACTTATAAACTCTACCGTCAAAGTCTGAAGACCTCCAGACTCAAGATTCAAAGTCTACCATCACTGATAGTTTCCAGACCGACGAAGAGAAGATTTATCCAGATGCAAGAATATTCTTAAGGATTTGATTCGTATGGTTGAAGAAGATCTCACAGCTGGAGATAGCACCTCGTGATTAATTATTCTCATTGAAAATCAATTTGGATAATTAGATCTGTTGATTGTCGAAGTATACTTGGAAGGTTCTACTTATGGAAATCTAGATCCTGATTGTATGGGCAAGCAGGATTGGTGGCCTATCATCACATTCCTTTTATAACTCGAGATCTCCTTAAATTGATTCTGTCCAACGGGTAGATTGGAAGAACTCTTTTTAGAATATGCCAACCGATATGAAGGCATAAAGGACTATATAAGGAAGACGCTCAAGTTATTTGAGTGTGTATGATAGAAGAATTCTAAAGTCTGAAGCTCCAAAGGTTGCTTTCAAGCTTTACTATTGCTTGAAAAAAGGAGGTACTGCTATGTCGTTAATCAATGAATTTCTAAGAGAGAAAGGCTATAGAAATGAAACTATTTTCTTGCACGACATGGAAAAGATGGGGATTGCTGAAAAAGGATCGGCTGAAAAAGCCTTTGCCAACTTTCCTAGTGACCCGCGCTTTGGTACGGCTAATCAACCCGAAGGACAAGATGATGATGAGTGGATGTTTACACATTTCCAGCCTAGAATAGGTGTGGCTGCAAATGTTGCTGGTGACAGTTCAAGTCTATTCAGATCAAAGAATCACAAAAGGGTTTATTTGGACCTAATGAAGAGAGGGGTCATGAACTCTAGGAGTGTTGATTTTGATTTTCTTGATTCAGTGAAAGTAAATTTGCGAGAAAAGTTTGCTTTTTTGCAATTGGAGCACTTTTGTTCTGAATCTACTGCTGCTTATCCAGAACTTACAGCCTACTTCTATTCGAATTTATCATTTTTGGATGCAAACAGTTTCTCTTTCACTATAAGGGATAAGGAGTTCTTGGTAAATATGGACACTTTGGCTAACCTAATTAGGGTGGAAAGAGCATGTTTCCAACCAATTAATGTATCTGTTGCTCACGCTACTCTGTCATTGGTGAAAGACAGGATTGTTGAAGGCAAGATATCCTACTCTAGGATGAATGCCACCAACATCTTGCTGCACAAAGATCGTGATCAACTGCATCCGGCCAAAATTGACATCCAAGACTGATGTGTCTCTGTCTGAAGCAAAATTGATGCATGCCATCAATGTTGGTTACAAATTCTCTCTGCCTCACACCATCTTGTTTCACATATACAGGACAGTGGTGAAAGATAAGGGACAACTCCCTTATTATGCTCTTATCACGCACCTTTTTAGGCATTTTCACATTCATATTCCTGCACCTCTGTGTTTGACTAGCATTAATTTGATGGTGATTGGATTCAAAATGATCACCAAGATGCGTCTGAAAGAGCTTAAAAAGGTGTTGGAGCACATGAAGGAGAAGTCTCCAATTAAGGCGAAACCAGTTTCTATAGGGGTCAAAAGGAAAGGCAAGGACCCCATGGGTGCTTCAGCAAAGAAGAAGAGAACTCTCATCTTGCATGATGAGGAAGATGAGGATGAGATAACTCTTTCAGCCTTAAGGAACTTGAAGAGTTTCGTTAGCTTTCGCGAGACTAGAGAAGAGACTGAGAAAAGAGATGCAGAAAGAAGAGAAGAAGAAGAGGAAGAAGAAATAAGAGAAGAAGAAGAGGAAGAAGAAGGAAGAGAAGAAGCAGAGGAAAAAGAAGAGGAGGAAGAGGAAGGAAGAGAGGAAGACATGGCTCAGGATGAATCTCTTGAGCCTACATTGGCTATATCCTTGTCGAGCAACTCTGGAAAGACGAAGAGTGGAATTGCTAGTGAGCAAGCTCAAGAAAAACATCACACTCTTGTTGACGCAAAACAAGAAGTAGAATCCATCTCTCCTCCAAAAGGCACACATTCAGGGGGAGCTGCGGATAAACAAGATGCATCCATTCATAGTCATGGTGGACACTCTGCTGGAAATCCATCCATTTTCAAAACTCCTAGACTCGACTCAACTGGACCAAGCTCTGCCACAGCACATACAACAGACTTTTCGCGACTACTAGAAATTCTACTGGATGTCAGGAAAGAGCAATAAACTATGAGTTATGAAATGCAAGATCTCAAGAATTCTTTCATGTCCACTTCAGTGTCTCTACACGATCAATTAAACGCCCTGAAGACTCAAGTGCAAGATCATATGAAGGGTGAAGATTTACAGCTGCTGAAGTAGACTATTGAAAAGCTTGAGAAGACAGTGAATTCAATGGGAGAATTCCAGTTTGTTTGCCTGCCCAAACAGCTTTGACTCTCTTCATTTTTAAACAACTCTTTATTTGTTTTCCATTTTTTGCTGTTCACAAAAAGGGGGAGAAGGTTGATGCAGATTTGATATTTGATTTGATATTTGTTTGCTTTTTGACTTTGGATTTTTTGGACTTATCCTTGTTTTGTTTGGTTGTGGACTACTTGATTTGATCTTTTGATGCATGCAGTAACTTAGGCCTTGTTAATGATTATGGAAGAATAGTTAATTTGCAGGATTAACATGTTCTCTGTGGTTGCAGAATCGTTGCTATTCATATCCTAATCCTCTTATCTTTTATGAGATATCTTGTTTTGCTTAAGCGTTGTTTTGCAGAACAAAAGTATTCAAATCTGCAGGAAAATTTTATCACCATAAAAAATGGGGAGATTGTTGGAGAAAACTTCCTTATTTGTTTTGAAGTTGACAAAATGTTTCCATCAGTCTAATCTGAAGACTTATAGACTCTACCATCAAAGTCTGAAGACCTCCAGACTCAAGATTCAAAGTCTACCATCATTGATAGTTTCCAGACCGACGAAGAGAAGATTTATCCAGATAAGGATTTGATTCGTACGGTTGAAGAAGATCTCACAGCTGGAGATAGCACCTCGTGATCAATTATTCTCATTGAAAATCAATTTGAATAATTAGATCTATTGATTGGCGAAGTATACTTGGAATGTTCTACTTATGGAAACCTAGATCCTGATTGTATGGGCGAGCAAGATTGGTGGGCTTTCATCACATTCCTTTTATAACTCGAGATCTCCCTAAATTGATTCTATCCAACTGATAGATTAAAAGAACTCCTTTTGGAAGGTGCCAACGGATATGAAGGTATAGATGAGTATATAAGGAAGACGCTCCAGCTAATCGAGTGTGTGTGATAGAAGAATTCTAAAGTCTGAAGCTCTTAGTTCTTTGCTATTTCATTTGCTGAGCTTATATTGTATTTGAAAGAGATAGATATTTGTGAGACCTTGAGGAAGTGTAGAAGAGTCTCTACACTGTGGAATCAAGGACGTGAGATTGTAATATCTCTTTTGGTTCTTAGTGAAATCCAGCTGGTGGGCTGTCAGTGCGGGAGAGTGGACGTAGGCTTGGTCTAAGCCGAATCACTATAAACGATGTGTTTCAATTCTCTTTCCTTAAACTCTTTCCCTAAACTCTTTACTTTAATTTACAGTTTTTTAAAGACGAATTAAGCTGTTAAGTTTTGCAAAAATTTCTTTAACACCTATTCACCCCCCCTCTAGGTGTTCTTAGTAGCCCTATCAATAAGTACATGGATACTCCAAATAGAATATCTCATTAAAGCAATTGAATCCGTCCCCGAAATAAGAATTTCAGTGACAATAGTGACCAAACCAACAGTACTTTCCTCCATCCCTGTATCATGTCTCTTCTTCATCACCTCTACTATGAATCCACCACAGAAGATTAGAAATAGAGTTCCCATCATCAAAACCACTCAAGCTCCTCACTTTTTCCATCGCATTACCTTGGTAAAAAATCCCTTCCAAGGCACACACAAATCCTCTCCATCCTTCAATTCCCTCCCTGTTCAGTGTCAGGTATGTCCAATCCACCAACTGTTTCGCAAACTGGACATCTGAGAATAGAACCTCAGTGATAGGCGATAGAGGCAAAACCTGAATTCCAAGCCTACAATCTCTCCGCTCCGTGTCGGCAAACCAAAGACCACTGTCCCTTTTGTTAGCCCACATAACACCCACCACCCTGTTCTCCCTAGTGAAGTCTTCCTCATATAAATTATCGCCTTCTCTAAAATGCCACCATGTTTGAGCTGCTTGTATTTCCATTGCAGCTAGCATGGACCCGACAGCAATAAGATGGGTGTCTCCATAGGCTAATCCCATTAAAACAGTTGAATAGTAAGCATTCACAGCCTCACTCGTGCTCTCCTGATTCCGCCCATCCGCAAATTCAGTCAATCCACTAGCCCAGGAGTGCAATTTATACAGGTCGAAGCATCTCAGACGCGGATAATTGGAATTCAATCTTTTCCCCAAGTTCATGAAATCTGACATCAGTGAATAAGCTTGAGGCCTGTACTTCCTTCCCTATACAAGATCAATCTTGGCGAGAATAGCAATTCCATAAAGGAAATACCCTAAATGATAGTGATGAGCATTGTACAACCCGAAGCCAACATCTTCACCAGGATTGGTTGATCCTAGCTTGGTGATAATCCCACCCCATTTCGCATCGTACAAGAATCCATTACCACTAAAGGTCCCATCCAACCATGGTTCTATGGTGCTCTTCAAATATTTCCCGATCGCTGGGATAACTTCAGGATAACACACCTCCTCAGTAATCAAAGCCAACCTCGCCGCTCTAGCGATCAATTTCCCATAAGAATAAGATGAAGCTGTCGTTATTGCAGCTAGATTAAGGGACTCCGCATTCCTACGAAGGACTTTAATGATTTCATCGCGTGACTCTTCCTTGACGCCTCTAATTGAATGCCAAGTAACAGAGACAGGATTAGATCTCAACACCCAGGAATCTCCAACCACACAAACAAGATCACCATCGATGCTCCTGTACTTAAAATCCTCCAACACAGTGACACGACAGTCCTCAAGAGACAAAAGTCGAACGTGGAGCGGGTGCGCGAGCATGAGCAGATCCCCCCATCCTCTCTTCCCCATTTGTACTCCACACAAAATGGTCTAGTCAACACTGCATCACTAGACAGAGCATACGAAGAACTGAACCTATCTAAAACCTTCTCACTAAGTGATCCACCGTCGGGCAAACAAGCAATCCTAATAACCCCCGAAAGCCTTCCGGAAGTGTCGCGACCCAATCTCGCCGCCCTCGAATGTCCAAGGTGGGAAAGGTCAAGTTTAGGGGTACTTTGATCACGAGAGTTTCCTCACAAGATCGCGACCTTTCCCAAGCTCGTACCCCGAGCAACAGCGGATTTATTTATGCAATCTAAGTATTTAACAACCTAAGAATATACAGGAGTCGCCCAAGCCTCATTCTTTGGGGGTCGGCTAGAAAACCCAATCGAGGGTCGGGAGAGTTCTCTCGATTCCTACGCAACCAGATATCTAGGTTCGGGGATTTGGGTTACGCTAATATTACTATTAACGCCCTTTTGGTACCTAAATAGTATGTTGTGTTTTTCCTAACATGTCCATGCATTTCTTTTTACTTTTTCGGGATCATCAATTCTAGACTTAGTGATCATGCGTGGTGGATTACTTTCATTCTATTCTATTCCTAAAAAAAAAAAAATGAAAGGAAAACAATCAATGAAATTGAAATTACAAGACATCAACTAAACAATCAAGAAAAGCAGTAAACCTAATTATGCAATCCTAAAAGTATAAAAGAGAAAATAATTGGGAAAGAAAAGAAACCCGCAACTTGTCGGGTTTTATACAATGCATGGAACCTGAGACATATGTCGGGAAAACAAATAGTACATAACAATGGTCGGAATGGACATCGACCTCTACCATCTTCACGCTTTATCCATGTTCAGGATCCTATTCTAAACCTAATCTAAGAAATCTGGATGACTAGATGCATACAAATGAAAGAAACAATCATCACGTATCAAAACAATCAAAAGCATGACATATTTTGTATTCACAAATGGTGACTAGAGTCATGAAGTTTAAACTAGAATACTTCTCTATTTCACAAGTATTCAAAGCGAATGCATCACAGTTGCTAACTTTAATACAGTGAGAGCTAATCATCCAAGGCCTCTTGACGAATTTCCAACTACATGGGAGGAAATAATAGGTACATGAATTATCAGCAAAACAGGTTACATGTCTACCACACATGCCGCCATCAGAGACAAGACCAGAACCCAGAGTATTGCAAGTTTCTTCTAGTCTAAAATTCTGACAATGAAGTTCAGCATATCCCAAACAAATCTCAAAGAGACTACCATCATATCAACACATGAATTTCCAGAAATACCAAAACATGAACTAGTCAGTCTATAATAGAACAGGGCAACATAAAATATCATAATTTCTTATATGTTTCAAGTCTTGAATTGCCCCAATTTGATGGAAAACAAATGTGACATCAATGCGGCATCTCTCTATATGTTCACACAACTAAAACACTACTAAAATGACATTGAAATCTTCACATTCCCCATGAGAACAAAATGGCCAGCAAACACCCTTATTATATTCAAGGCTAGAAACGATGATAATTTGATGAGCAATCCATATCCATATATGCGCATCTCACCATGAATATCTATGCACCTTGAGGACTACATCAATCAACACAGCGAATGCACACATGAATTACTATTCCAGAGGTCGGGTGCATCACATTTCATATGTATGATGGAGTTGCGTCACACTTCATATGTATGACGGAGTTGTTGCTATACTAGCCTCCCTAAGTTTGAAGTCAATTGGTAAACAATCTCTCTCCAGCTACAAATACAAGAGGAACTGCTTTCTGCACCAACACATATTGAGGATCCTTACAGTAAAAAGTACCATGGAATCAGGAACGAATTAGAAAAGCTGTACAGTCCAAAGCAACTTAACAAAGATACGTTGCAATGTACTATTCAAAGGACGAAAAACATATCGTTTTTAACTGGAGAATTTCCCATATCAGCAAGAATTCACAGAAAATCAGCAAGTAATGTAGGTCACTGAGGAGCGGAACAAAGGCATAATGAGTTTCCAAATGTCTGCAACCACTGATGAAAACTTGAATAGGACTAATTTGATTTTAATCTAGAACATGCTGTTTTATTTACCTTTCTTTATCAAAACAGGACCTAACAAAACATGTTTAGTCGACAAACAAATAGGCATGAAGATCCATATGACTCTCCTCGACCATGGCAAAACTTATTTCATCAATGGTTCAGTTTCAGACATGAATCAATTACATCTACCGATCAATGGTCAAAAGACATTTGAGAGCCAACTCTGGTCTAACTTGAGCATTTCATCGAGTAGAAAGTAGGCATCTTGGCCATGAGTCCAAAATGCAACAGCCAAATAGGAAAACACAGCCAAACTATCACAACAACAATATTACGGGCTTAGATTACCCAATGAACTTCGATAATAGGTAAGTTTCTCACAAACAGAAATTAGAATCCTCAGTCACTGTTCAACACAATGAACATCCGGATATGGAAGATGAATTTATGTTCAACGTACCTTGAATGAATCGGCGAAGGATCGTAAGTCGTCGCTGCCGTCGACGCTATCTGAACTCTAAACTCCGGGCTCCTCGACCAGCCGTTCCAGCAAGTCAAATCTAGCGCGCAAGACAGAGCCGAAAGAAAATGTTCGAGTCAGAGAGAACGAAGATCGAGAAAGAGGGAAAGAGAGTTCACCGCCCTGGTGAGCTCGATCTAGAGAGAAACTCGGTTAAACGTCATCGTCCCCATAGCTGTCGCCGATCCGGCCACCCTAGAGAGAGAGATCACCGGCGAGCCTCTGCACCAGAGGACTGAGAGCCGAGCGAACAGGGGTTAGGCGTCGGATCCGGTGGAGAGCCGAATCAAGCCGCAGATCGGGAACCGCTGTCACCGCCGGTCAGCTTCATATCTGAGCTCCCTGCACCTCTAAGCGAGAGAGAGAAATTTGCAGACCGAACTTCCGTGGGAGAGAACCGAGGAGAGAAAACAGAAAGAACTCATCTCTGATCCATGAGCAAGAACCCGATCCTCGCAATCCCACACCACCGGCCTTCGATCTCTGATCCCCGCTAACGAGAGAAAACCCTAGCCTTCGACAAGAGCTCGGGTGGTTGATGATGAATAGAAGAGGTCGAATCGATGGCGGAATCAAGCTGAGATAGGGTTTTGGAGACGATCAGATCTCGGAGTGGAGGAACCGTTGTAGAGAGAGCATCTGTCGCCATCGTCGTCGTTGCTATCGCCACCACCTTCTTCGCCAATGTCGCCGCGATCGAGCCAACCAGAGAGAGAATCCGAGAGAGAGTGACGAAGGAAAGGGAAGCTCTGTTCGGCGAGGGGATTTGCTGCGTGCTGGAGATTTCAAGAATCGAACAGAGCGAAGTCGGGAGCTCGACGGAGAACCGCTGGAGATGGAGGCAGAAGCTCCCTCCGGTAGACAGCGAGCGAGGCTAGGGTTTCAAGATCTGCCATGGAAGCTCCATCGAGCAGTTACAGAGAGAAATTGTCACCCATCGAGAGCGTCCCCTCCAGAGAGAGTTTGATAGAGAGAGAAAATGTAGCGGGAGAGTCCCCGAGAGAGAATTCGCGCCAAAAAAGTGAGCCCCCGGCGCCAAAAAAATGAGCGAGCCTTTTATTTTTTTTTTCAGCGTTTTTTCCCTTTTTTTATTTTTGTTTTCTTTTTTTTTTCTTGTTTTCTTTACATTTTTTTTTTTAATGTTTTCATTCTTTTTCATTCATTTTTTTTTTGGCTCTTTATTTTTTTATATTTTTCTTGCAAAATATGTCGACAAAAAATCGAATGTCAACAGGAAGTAATGGCATTGAGACTGTGACTGAAACTGATCGGCGAGGAAGTGTAAACAAGCCAAGTCTGATTGTTGTTGAGCTTCAAAGTATGCTTGGTGCGGCTACTGTTCGAAGAGAGCGAGAGGATGGCGTGAATAGTTGAGATCGCAACCTCCGTCCCGTGGTCGACCAAGCAGGTCAAGTAGGGGCTCCCCCTGACGAGGACGAACCTTAGGTTCGAAGTCACAAAGTCCAGAGTGACGCTGAGGTCGCTGTACGACGAGATTATGTGCTGTGGTGCCTCTGGCACCACGCCGTGTCCAGCGGCGTCCCCCGAAATAGCGGAGACAGTGAGGTCGGCGTTGAACACCTGGTACAAAGAGGCGGAGGAGGCGACGCAAGAAGGGAACGAGATGGAGACAGAGGACGGGGAGGGCTTGACAAGGTAGGGGTGAATGTACTCAGCCTGGTCGCCATTGTTGAGAGCAAAGTTCTGGAAGAAAGAGTTCGTCCGGAGCGGGGTAGAGAGGAGGCTCGGTGAGAAGAAGGGAGAAGGATCGGGGAGGACCGTGGACTCGGCGCGTGGGAAGACAAAGGGGAACTTGGGCTTCAGCGGAGACGTGGGGGGCGGCGGCGGCGGCGACGGCAGTGACGAAGGTGGTGGAGATGGAGGAGGAGGAGGAGGAGAAGGACGGCGTTTGCCAAAAGGCTTGCAGACGAAGATTTCGACTTTTCGCAGAAATCTCTTCCCCATTATTTAAATTAATTATCTGTTAGGTGGTTGGTGGGTTCGTTACCAGCGTTTAATAGATATTTCCTTTTCTTTTTTTTTTTCTTTTTTCGTTTTATTTTTCCTCAACTAGGGATGACTCACTAGAGAAAATTGAGAAAAAGAGGGAAATTGATTATTACAATGAAGTAGGAAAATCAAACCTGAGGAGTGAAAGAACTCTTTAAGGTATAATGTTTTCAACTCGTGGCAACTGAATCACTAGGAATTGATTGCCCGCTGGCTTTTTCTCCATCTCGAGGGTCTTTTTTTGATGGGATCGAAAAGGGAAGGAGGTGTTTACCAGGAGAAATTAAATGAAGACTTGGGATGAGGACGGGAACGATGGAAATGGAGCTGGTCGATATCGATGTTTTTTTCTCCTTTCGAGTGGAAAGAGAGAGTTGGAAGGGGATTGGATTGGAAGTGAAGTTGAGGAAGGGACGGGGAAGGCAATTTAAAATGGATTTGGGAATATGAATCGGAAGTAAGTAAAGGATCAACGTCCGGGAACTCCTAGAATTTTTCGAAGGCAAGGAAGGGAGACAGAACTAGTGAAGGTAGAGTCATGGAAGATGGTGTGGAAGATTAAAAAAGATAGGATGTACATGCAAGAGAGGAAAGAGCCTTGAAGGACCTGCTAAATTTGTTTCTTAGGATAAAGGCAAAGTGATGAGAAGAACAAAAAAGGTAATGGAATGGCTTTCGAACGACATTTGCTGCAGATATAATCGTCGAGGATGTTCAAACTCCAATCCTTCTTTCACTTCCCTTTGGAAAAGAAAAAGGGCAGGTCACGCAATTCGGCTCGGCAAGAAAGTATCAATTAAAGAGAAAAACTCAAGTAACCAATTTTACCAAATTCGAAGATAGCACGGATTCTAAAATTATATTGATAGAGTTACCTATATAGATTTTACTGATATATGTGGATAGATTTATCATATGAAATTTCGTTGCTCTCGAAATATGATGCATGTTATGAGTATTCAAGTGAGGACGAAAGGGTTCATTTTTCCCCATCATCATTATCACGCACCCTTCTTTTGACCTGAAGAGACACTCGACATTCCAACTTCATAAAATGGAAAAAGAAATCGTTCCGCATGTCGATAGGACCAGGCACGCACCAGTGCTCGCAATCGACCACCGTCATGTTCCAATCCGACAAACGCCCGCGTCGATTGAGGCATCCATCGGTCTAAGGATCAGGCCTCGATGGTATCCAGAAGTCAAAATGTCAAGTCCCTCTCCATTCCCCCCTTTCGGCCACCCTGAACTCCTCTACTTTTTTTTGGGTCGAAAACATAACATATATTATATGCTGAGTGTTGAAGTTACACTAGAAAGCATTTCGGAATACTCGAAATCGTGTCCCTTGAGCTTTATTCTGTCGCCCGTAAATAGTCTCGTTATTTCTTATAGCATTAAAAAAATAATCCAATCGTCATTTCCAAATCTAGAATTCCACATCATTAGAAACAAAAGACTTCTTCATTTCGGCCACATTCTTTCCTAGAGAAGTCAAAGAAATGCCATTTTCAAGAGCAAATGTGCTAGCGTCCGAACCAAGACCTACATAATTAGCTTCAATTCGAATCATCATCACTGAAAAAGTATTGAACATAACCTTGCATGCTTGTGTCAGCATCCATGATTCTCCCATACTCATGTGCCTTTGTGAGTGGAGCTTGTGATTATCGGATAAAGAGTGAGTTGATATAGAGGAGATGAAAACAATTGGTCCGTGAGAGTGGCATTAGGATAGTTGGTGCAAGGAGTTTTAAGATAGAACAAATATATCTCAATGAAGCTCCGAATGCAACATTGTCCTCACATGCACAAACTGGTTGAGAGTTAATCTAGCTCTCTTAATGAGACCATGGTAGACCGAAACCAGTTAATGTGCTGGATGCCCAAGCTATATGGGCATGGTACAATCCAAAATGGAAATGCAATTCACTAGACTATTCTTGAGAATAATTAAAGAAGGAAGGCCGAGCTAATGTTCTTGGCTCCCCAGGCACCATACAGGTTATCTTGAGAATAATTAAAGAAGGAAGGTTGAGCTGGTGTTCTTGGCTCACCAGGCGCCATACAGGTTATTCCACGGCCAAGAAACTGTCGACTCATGACAAATGACATTAGAGCAAGATCCCTCCAGTAGGTGGTTGATTTAGGGAAAGCCTACGAGGGCAGAGAGTGATTGTCAAGGCCAAGAGGGCTTGAACAACGTGCAGCTCTCGTCTACCTTCTAGAATGGCAATGGGGTATGGGAAGGGACTGAATTGCTCACTAGATAGGGATAATGTTCCCAGATCAATCAACGAATCTTAAGAAGAGGTCTATTATCACATTTCCAACAAGGGGAGAACCCTCCATTGGTCTACAGAGATCAGGAGGAGTTAAGTAGGGGAAAGAAGGTGTTACCAAGGGAGCATAGTTGGTTGGGGATGCCATACTTGTCAAGGAGCACAAATGACTGAAGATTTGCGATCGACGTTAATTGAGGGAAGCTGCTAATGGAGCAGGGTGGCCTATTTTGTTAGACAAGCATTGCCATCTATGTAAGTCCCAGGGAATGGTATTGATGGTTGGGAAACACAAGGAACCGACAGAACATCCTGTGATGAGGGTGTTGCAAAAATGAGTAGGAGAGAATGTCAAGGTCCATGATTTTTCCCATACTTGTGTGCCCTTATGAGTGGACGATGGGGTTATTGATTGAAGAGATAGTGATGTAAAGGACATGGATACAACTAGTCTATGAGAGTTGTGTCGGGACGGTTGATATTAAGAATTCTAGGATAGAACGAATATATCCTTCGGAGCTCCTCAAATGCAGGTTTGCTCCTCATGCACAACTGATCGAGAGTTGATGCCACTCTCTTGATAAGGTCATAATAGGTTGAAAGTTGAAACTAGTTATTATGCCCAAAGTGATATGCTATCTCGCTCCATGGATTGGATTACCAAGCTATACTAAGCGGGGTATGATTCGATACGAAAATGCAATTTGCCGTACTGTTCTTACGAATAACTAAAGGAGGAAGAATGGCTTGGTGTTGTCGGCTCACCGGGTGCTTCACGGGTTATTTCGCAACCAAAGAATTGTCGACTCGTGACAATAGCTGAAGCATTAGTCACTATGCAAATAAGTTTACTAGCCAAAGGAGGCCCTTAAATGCAAATGCTACGAAAGCCAAGAAATTAAGAGCACACATGATAACATTTCTATTCCAGAAATCAATTTCTGATCGGAAATTAATTTCTCAATTTCTATTCCTAGACGAGTTTTTAAACAAAGAAACGCACTTAATAACGATTCAAAATTTCTGTTTCTGAAACAGAAATTTGTTTGATAACAGAATAAATTTTTATTTCTCGGTGGTGGCGGCTAACGTCCGGTGGCAAGCAGCCGACGTCCCATGGCAGCGAGTGGGCAGCGGCTAGTGACAAGAGTGAATTATGAGAATAATTTTTATTTCTCAATTTTGTTCCAAAAATAGAAAAGCTAAAAATTTAGCTTCTGATTTCTACTTTAAATTTATTTCTAGAATAGAAATCTATTCCAAAAATAAGAAAATGAAATTGCATTATCAAATAGATTTATGTTGCAAATCTTTTCCGAAGAAAAAAATTAAAGAAATAGAAATGTTGTCATGCTGACGCTGAGAGCACTTACACCACCCAGAAGACATAACAATGGCTGCATTTGGTTCCATCCTATCGGATCGCCAACAAACACGATCGATTTCCCTCGAACCATCTCCAAGAATTGGCCCGCGTTGAACTGAGGCAGCTCACGCCCTTTAGGATTCCACCTTCCCTTCAAGAACTCAGTGTCGGGAATCCAAATTTCGGATAGTTGTGCTGATCAATGATCGAAGGTCAATTCACATTGGTATAGTACATCCCATTGGGGTTATCGACCCATTCTAAACGCGTCGCATCTCTTCTCCACTTGCTCTCTTCTTTTGAACTCCATTGATGGTTGGATATCTGGAAGCTAGCTGATGACAAACAAATAAAGAGGGAATGCGGTGAGAA
The DNA here is from genome assembly GCF_016545825.1 of Eucalyptus grandis. Lineage (NCBI taxonomy): Eukaryota > Viridiplantae > Streptophyta > Magnoliopsida > Myrtales > Myrtaceae > Eucalyptus > Eucalyptus grandis. The sequence goes on along the minus strand of NC_052620.1, from coordinate 34,220,181 downwards.
GAATCAGTGTTGAGTCGAGCGACAGTGCCTTCTTGTTGCTGATGATGGTGCTCTGTAGTGGGCTTTTTCATTGAATAGAGCTCAGAGATTGGGAACTTCATGTTCGCAATTGATCGAGGTAAACGTTTAGTACAAGAAATTAACTATTCCTGCATAGGGACACTAGCATTACTATAATCAGTTGTTAGGATTATGTTTTGCGTCGCATAGGGTAGAATTTGGTTGGTATCTTTCAAGTGTATCTGGTGGGTATGATTAAGTTAAGACATCGATCATATACCACATGCACAACCAAATTATTCATTGCCATGCTCGTTTAATTTCCCCTTGACAAGGCAACAATTGTTGAACAAATAGTCAGTTAGCACGCAACTTTATCTATAAATTGATTCTGTCTAATGCATGTATCAAGGCTCTTCGTCAAGTATCACATAACAGACTGTGGTTTGTTCCATTTTGAGCACTAGCTTTTTCAAGAACCAAACGGTTTATTCTAATAACAAGTGACAATCATCCTTAGGACCAATTTTAGGTCCAATTAAAATTGGTTAAACTTACTTTGGGGAACATTGTTCTAGTTCTGCATTTTCTCATAACACCGGTTTCGATGTGTGCAGCTATTGCAGAGGGATTTTTGTTCATATTATGCTTTGAGTTTGAGTCATTGTACAGAACCCGACTTGATCCGAGGATGTAGATTGGCTTGTCAACCCAATTTATTAGGAAAGAAATTCAAAGAATCTCTGGGAGGGTATATAGATGTATACGTGGAGATTTGTCTTTATTTGGCTGGATAAATATTAAGGTTTGACCATGCTTGACTTTTCTTTATCAAATTGCTGCACGTTGGACTCTTCCTATTAAAATGGCAGGATAAAGACAAAATATACGGGCACAGATATTCCGTGTGAATAAGACAATTAGTAAGTTTTGCTAGTCCGAAGAAGTAAGAGAATGGGGCGCGGGCACTTTGAGTGCAATAGAAGAGAGTTGAAGCCCAACTTCGTGCGTGTTCGTTTGTGGGGCTAGACATTTGGTGAGTTATTGAGTGTAATTAGGATTTTGAAAATAATGAAAGTGTTTGAGTGACTTGAGTCTAATTATAATCTCCATTGTATTGCTTGATCTATAATAAAATTCATTGCTACTCTTCCACGATGAATGGACCTAAGCTTAGAACTAGGGAAGACAGAGTCAATTTCTTACAAATATGTCTTCCCACAATAGGAGAACATCTTGTTTAAGCCCTTTAGGGATAGCCTTTTAGCATAAAACTATTTAGACTTTTAGTTCAGGGCCTAAAGACACTCAAAGGTGCGAGGATGGCAACATTTTTAACTATCCGAGCTGCATTTCTCAGAGGATCCTACTAGAAGAAGAAGAAGAAGAAGTGTTTAGAAGGACATTGAGAGTTTGTTCAGATGGTTCTTCATCTGTAGAGAATAGAGATTCAATATCATCATTTTCGAGTGAAATACCAGTTTCAATCTCTATGTGATGTATTAGATGATTCTTAGGCCCTGTTTGGTAACCATTCAAACGGGGCGATTCCGATTCTTTGTTCTAGGAGTAGTTTGGGAACGAATCGCGTTTGGTAAAATTTTTGTTCCCGGAATCAAATTTCTATTTTTTTGTTCTAGAAGTAGATTTGAAAAGAATCAAGAATAAAAAAAAAAAGTTGATTCTCGTTATGGGAACAAATCTAAGAACAAAACACTCTTATTCTCCCATTTTTTCTCTTCTTCATCGACCGCCGCCACCCGCCGCCGCCGCCACCAGCCACCGGCGAGGCCGGGCGAGGCTCGCCGGGCCTCGGCGAGGCTCGCCCAGCCCCACAAGTGGCCAGGCAGGCCTCGCCCAGCCCCGGTGAGGCTCGCCTGGCCATCGCGAGGCTGGGCGTGCCTCGCTGTGGGCCTCGCCTAGCCCCGACGAGGCTCGGCCGACGAGGGCCGGCTACCCTCTGGGAGGTCACCGACCTGAAGAAGAAGAAGAAGAAGAAGAAGAAGAAGAAGAAGAAGAAGAAGAAGAAGAAGAAGAAGAAGAAGAAGAGTAGGAGAAAAATGAAAAAAATGAAAAAAAAAAAAAAAGGAAAAAATGAAAAAAAGTATAAAAATTATTTAAAAATTAAAAGAAATTGATTTGGAACAGAATCAATGAGCACGATACCAAATGCAATTCTATTCCAGAATCAGAAATTTTAGACGAGTTACCAAACGTGTTTTTTTTTTACTCAGAATCAGTTCTAGGAACAGAATAAAAAAAAAATCATTTCTGATCAGAATCTACTCCCAGGAACAGAATCGTTACCAAACACGCCCTTACATTTTCTTGCTTGGGGGCAATTTTTTGGCGAAATGACCATTTTGGTTGCGAGATGAAGCATTGAGTTGATTTCTTGCAGCTTTGAGTGATCTTTGCTTTTGTGTAAGAATCGCCACTTCTTCTTTTTTCAGAAGTGCGTAGATCCATGCTTGGATTTCTTTATCCATAATTTCTTAAAGTGCTTCTTTTTTCTGGAAGATTTTCCACAAGATCCATTGCAATTTTGTTTAGAGCATTTGATCTTTAGCTTCTAGCGAGAATAAGCTCCATCAAGTTCTCTCTTGTCTGTAAGATAAGTTTGAACCATTTGGCGCTTTTAACACAAGTCATCAAGGCACATATGGATCTTTTGTTATATTTCTCCCAAAGGAATGTTCGCAATTCTCCTTTGTCTGTTGAGAAAAGATTTCTCAACCTGCTAAGATAATTCCTTGGGGATGGAAGTAAGAAAAACTTGCTTTAGGTTTGGATTGGCTCCAATACTATAGAAAAGCTTGAGCATTTCCTGATAATGTTTATCAAGATGTATTTTCTGGAGAGAGCAACATTTTCCTTCAAAAAATTCTCTCATTTTTGAGCTCATGAAGGTTAGAAGACTTTCCAATGAAAAAGTGGTACAAGAGGGTAATGGCATGACAAAAGTCAGGTGAAAGCAGAAATTGAACTTGGTCTTGTTCTGTCACCGATTGCCACCAATATTTGAGACTACTTGTAAATCTTGTGACAAAACAAAAAATGACATCATATTTATCCCAATTGGTAAGAGCTTGGGCATTTAACCCAATATGGAATTCTTCAAATCTTTCTGACCATTTTGAATAGGGAATATCATCAACGGTGAAAAACTGTTTGGAGGAGATAGTCACATTCTAAGATGGATTGTTTGGTTGAACAACCTCTTGTTCAGAAGGGTTGGATTCCATATATTGGTCCGGAGGGTGTGCCATGAATATTGATGAAGTTATTGGTACAATAAGGAAATAATCAATGACGGGGATTGAAAAGGATGAAGAGGATAAGAGGGATACCGAATCTGATCTTGTGTCGAAGTTGTTTAGAAAAACCGGTTCTGATGGAACCTGGTCTTTCAAAGTAACAGGATCAAGGTGGTCTTCTTGGTTGCCTAGATCTCTCAAGAATGATTCTACGGATTAGCTAGCATCATTTGATTTGGTTTTTCTCTTATAGCTATCAAGGATTCTTCAGGCATCTTCTCTTTTCCCTTCTCTTTCCTTATTCGATCCAGTTCTTTGAGGCGATTTCGCATTTCTACCACATCGGTCTTATCTTGTCTAGTGGGAGCTTCTGTGAGAGCAGCAAAGATAAACGTATTCTGAGTTGATGGAAAAAGTAAACGCTCAATCCGCAATGTAGTTGGAAATGGATTGAAAGGATTGAATCTTCCTTCTTCAAAGAGTTGGATTTGCCTTTTGAGTTTTTCTATTTCTGCCTTGGGGCTCTCGAGATGATGATATCCCAAATGTTGTCCGGTATCCAAGGTATGAAGCCTTCTCTGGAAATCCGAAAGCATTTTTTTGGTGGTTTCATCATATCTTCTAAGATCTCGTTGCACGTCAACAATTTTGGAATCAATCGTTTTGAACGCATTGTTGTGTGCTAAAAGAGTCTCCAAATGCCAATTCAGACGGCTTCAGCAACATAAGTCCTTTTTTGTCTTCCATGTTCATCCACATCAGTTGGGGTAGGTATTTTGGGAGCATGTCGATATCTGCCTTCTGGGGCAAAGAACGAAAGTTTCGAACTTTCTTGGACAAGAGGAGGAAAATCGGCTTCTTGGAACATAGCGATGGAAGAATTGGATGATGTCTCTTCCGGAGCCTTGAGTGGGTAGGAATGCTTTTTGGCCCACTTTAAGATTGGCTTATAAAATAGGGAAATAGCCGTTTTTTTTTTATGAGGAGGAGGTGATGGTGGTAGAGTTGGTGAAATTGAGGGTGGAGCAGCGAACTCTGATGGTGAAGTTGGAGCATAAAAAACCATAAATTGGAATTTATCATACTCACCGAGAGTATCAACAGAGGAGTCCCCATTCAAGTACTTTTGGTACATGGTATCTTTTGACTTCTTGTGTTTCCTTCGCGGTCTTGCATTTGGGTCTACTTCATCGGGAGAATTTGTACAATAAGAGCATTGACAAAAAGGGTCTTAGAAACAGTGGCCATATCGGTCCTTGTAGTAATGGACAGGATTTCCATTACACTGAAAATATTGGACAAGCCTTTTGGGATCTGGCTTGGAAATTGACTCAGAAACACAACGTTTAATCATAAATAGGGTTGAGAAGATAGAATGATTTTCTTCATTTTACTTGCCAAATTCAATGTAAACAGTGTTATCTTTTTTCTTGACAAATTTGGAGTCTGAGGACTAGAAAGGCTTGTTATTCTGGTGCAGCTTTTCATAGTTGGTAATCCAGGTTTCCGGAAGGAGCTTGGCTAACTTCTCCTTTGGGATTTGTCTGGGGACATGAATATAGGATGCTTGATCATTCTGCATAGAAATGAATAGAGGATCTTCATTCCCAAACCATATAAATCTGATATTTGATTTATTTTTTTATTCCGTCTATTTTATTATTTGGTCGCTTGCTTTTCATTACATAAAATATGAGGTGGTCGTGGAGGACTTCATATTTGGAATCGAAGCATTTGATATATTTTTAGTCTTTCGAGGCCAATGTTCTTTTGTCGTTTACGTCGTGTTTGTTTTCCATGTTTTTCTTTTAAGCCCCATTAGAGTTAAAGCTCCGACAACATTGCAGGCACGCACCATACATCTCAAGAAGCGAAGGTTGCGGATTTTGATTTATTTTACAAAAAATATACGTATGAATTTATTTAAAATCATACATTAATAAATCTTTAATCACTCACCAAAATTTACATTGATTGATTAGAATAAGAGCTTTTTTTAATCATGAAAATGAAATATAATGTAACAGCTTAATACATCTAAATATGAACTACACTATAGATTTACATGAATTAAATATTAGAATAAGAGAAGATTAAAAATATTTTTTTATCAAATTAATTATTTGAAAGGAAACAAACAAAGCCTTAGAATGGTAAGTCATTCCCTTTCTTATATTCTATATAGGGTTCGAATAAATGGATGAAGTTAAATTGTTGGTGCCCGGCCATTGGCAAGAGTAGGAAAAGAAAAAGGAAGAAAATATATATATATATATATATATATATATATTATATATAAGGTCCATGCCGGTGCCAGCCATGCTGTATAGATTGTTGACATCCACATTAATGATTTTCTATCAAAATTGGCTACATAAATTAAATTAGTACCAATTAATGGCCAGTACATGAAAGTAATTTTATTTCTTGAATAAACTCGCTACGATGGAACCACCGAAACAAAAACATAGTCGACAACCAATTTTTCCAATTTCCCTTGCCCAACAAGAAAAGCCATCGTCCAAAAATCAAGTAGAAGACCAGCGGATTATTTACAAATTATTATATGTGGATTTTTTTATTAATTTCCCATTTGATGTAGATTTTTTAATTTTTAATTTTTTAAAATTTTTAATTTTATTTTCTTTTTCTTTTTATTTTTCATTTTTTCAAGGTTGGCAACCTTTGCCGGTTGCGAAACCCTCGCCCATATCTAGGTGAGCGCTACCTTGCCCTCAGACGCAAAGGCCCTAGGCAAGGGCATCATGGCCACAGGTGAAGCCCCGAATGCCCTTGCCAGCGCTCGGCGAGGGTTTCACAACCGGCGACGGTCACCAATGACCCTTTGCGACCCTTAAAAAGGCAAAGAAATATGGAAAAAATTATTTAAAAATTATCTACGTCAAAGCCGGTAAAGTCACGACGGATGTTCGGCTCTATGTTGGACTTTCTAACAAGACAAACCGCCGATGACACTCAAATGATTGATCTTTTAAATTTTTGGTACTCGAGTGAGCAAAAAAAAATTATTATATTCAAATTAGTACCGTATGAAAATTATGAGATTTGCGTTATTCTTATCCCGCTACAATACAACAAAAATCACTCTCGTAATGGTGGCGACGCCATTTGCCACCACCGGGCAAGCAGCCCCTTGCCCTTTCTTGCAGCGAAAAAGGAAAAAAGATCTACGCACACTTCCAGCTTCCTCCACCATCTTTTTTTTGTATTTTTTATTCTTCTTCTGTTCTTTTTGTCGAGTTTTTGTCGTTTGACATTCATCAATGCCGCATCATCACCATGAGTCTAAAAAATGAAAAGTTCAGGAAAAGAAAAGTTTCCACGTAGAGTTTCCTTCCATTTAAAACTAACTCAATAACAAAAGTACTCAAACGACAAACTGAAATGAATTTTAAGACATAAGTGATCTAACAAAAAGTTTAAGAATTAAAGTGACCCAGTCAACATAAAATTTAAGACTTTCATAATCATTATTGAATCGAAAAGAAATGGATTCTATTGGAAATTATTCCCAAGGTTTGAGACAATAAGATTCAGTGAAATTATGAGATATGATTTATTTCTTTTTACCAATGGACCGATTCTAAATCGAATTCCATGGGCTCCTAAAGTGGCATCAAAGCGCATAATGCACCGAACTTGTCACTAATTTATTGAAACAAAATGCAAGAGATTTAAGTTATATCAGCGAGCATCTTAAAAGCATGAAAATGCTCGACAGAGTGAATAATGTAATTGTAGCGATGTGGGACAATAATGAAGGGTCAAATAGAGAAGCAGAGCTAGTGAATCATTTTATTCTGAAGATAGATACACAGGGCACAAAGCAATCCTCACATAAGTGCATGAATACTCCAAATAGAATATCTCATTAAAGCAATTGAATCCGTCCTCGAAATAACAATTTCAGTGACAATAGTGACCAAACCAACAGTACTTTCCTCCATCCTTGCATCCTGTCTCTTCATCATCACCTCTACTATGAATCCACCACAGAAGATTCGAAATAGAGTTCCCATCATCAAAATCGCTCAAGCTCCTCACTTTTTCCAGCGCATTACCTTGGTCAAAAATCCCTTCCAAGGCACACGCAAATCCTCTCCATCCTTCAATTCCCTCCCTGTTCAGTGCCGGGTATGTCCAATCCACCAGCTGTTTCGCAAACTGGACATCTGAGAATAGAACCTTAGTGATAGGCGACAGAGGCAAAACCTGAATTCCAAGCCTACAGTCTCTCCGCTCCGTGCCAGCAAACCAAAGACCACTGTCCCTTTTGTTAGCCCACATAACACCCACCACCCTATTCTCCCTAGTGAAGTCTTCCTCATATAAATTATCGCCTTTTCTAACATGCCACCATGTTTGAGCTGCCTGAATTTCCATCGCAACGAGCGTCGACCCGACGGTGACAAGATGGGTGTCTCCATAGGCTAATCCCATTAAAGCAGCTGAATAGTAAGCATTCACAGCCTCGCTAGTGCTCTCCTGATTCCGCCCATCCGCAAATTCAGTCAATCCACCAGCCCAAGAGTGCAATTTGTACAGGTCGAAGCACCTCGGACGCGGATAATTGGAATTCAATCTTCTCCCCAAGTTCATGAAATCCGCCATCAGTGAATAAGCTCGAGGCCTATACTTCCTTCCCCATGCCGGATCAATCTTGGCAAGAACAGCAATTGCATAAAGGAAGTACCCTAAATGATAGTGATGAGCATTGTACTACCCGAAACCAAGATCTTCACCAGGATTGTCGATCCTAGCTTGGTGATAATCCCACCCCATTTCGCATCGTACAAGAATCCATTACCACTAAAAGTCCCATCCAACCATGGCTTTATGGTGCTCTTCAAATATTTCCCGATGGTCGGGATAACTTCAGGATAACACACCTCCTCAGCAATCAAAGCCAACCTCGCCGCTCTGGCAATAAATTTCCCATAAAAATAAGATGATTTTGCCATTATTGCAGCTGGATTAAGGGATGCCACATCCCTATGGAGGGCTTGAATGATTTCATTGTGCGACTCCTCCTTGATGCCTCTGATTGAATGCCAAGTAACAGAGATAGGATTAGATCTCAACACCCAGGAATCTCCAACCACGTCAACAAGATCACTATCGATACTCCTATACTTAAAATCCTCCAACATAGTGACCCGGCAATCCTCGCGAGACAAAAGTCGAATGTGCAGCGGGTGCGCAAGCATGAGCAGATCTCCCCATCCTCTCTTCTCCCATTTGTACTCCAAACAAAATAGCCTAGTCAACACTGCATCACCAAACAGAGCATACGAAGAACTAAACTTATCCAAAACCTCCTCGCTAAATGATCCACCGTCGGGCAAATAAGCAATCCTAATAACCCCTGAATACCTTCCGGAAGTAATTGCATTGAGACTGTGACTAAAACTGATCAGCGAGGAGTGTAAACAAGCCAAGTATGATTGTTGTTGAGCTTCAAAGTATGCTTGGTGCAACTTCTGTTCGAAGATAGCGAGAGGATCGCGTGAATCGTGGAGATCGCAACCTCGGTCCCGCGGTTGACCAAGCAGGTCAAGCAAGGGCTCCCCCTAACGAGGATGAACTTCAGGTTCGAAGCCGCGAAGTCCAGAGTGACGCTGAGGTCGTTGTACGAGGAGATAACGTACCGCAGAGCCTCCGGAGACGAGCCGTGCGCAGCATCGTCGCTTGAGATGGCAGAGATGGTGAGGTCAGCATTGAAGACTTGGTACAAAGAGGTGGAAGTGGTGACGCGAGAAGGGAACGAGACGGAGACAGAGGACGGGGAGGGCTCGACGAGGTCGGGGTGGATGTACTCGGCTTGGTCGCCATTGTTGAGAGCGAAGTTTTGGAAGAAGGAGTTGGTCGGGAACGGGGCAGAGAGGAGGCTCGATGAGAAGAAGGGTGAAGGATTAGGGAGGAATGGGGACTCGACGCGCGGGAAAATGAAGGGGATCGTGTGACATCCGGATTTTTGCCGGACTTCAAATACGTGACGGTCCATGACGGGTTGACGAATTTGTCATCAGACTGTGTCGTTGGCGCCACTTTCAGTCGCCGTTTCACCATTACCATTAGCGGACCGAGACATCACGTTTCATGATGATCTTACAATGTACCCTCGTAGTCACATCTTTGTTGTGTCGTGACGATCCGATCACCGTGAGACTTAACGTCTCATCGGAAATTTCTTTACGTAACGCCACCACTTAGACCGACGTCCATTAAAATTCATACCTCTCTAGCTGAATGGCCATGCATTTGCGCCCCTTCCTTTCTTCGGCAAAGCCATTCCCGATTACTAATACACTGACCCGAATACACTGATGAAGGAGCACCGAAGATAGACCACCACGAGCTGCCCATCTCCTCACATGCATGAAGACCGAAGACCCCAAATTCCCCATGCCATGCAATCACGTACGCTGCTCTCTCCATGCAACGTGCATTCGGCACTCAACCCAAGGGAGATGGTTGACCGAAGTGTGGCCAGCAACGGCCACGTTGCTTCACGCTCGGCTGCCAGCAAAAATTCAAGACCCCTGCATGCGGAAGACACGACTTCTCCAGCTGCCACTCATTTCAACAGCCAACGAGGGTCTCAATTGTTGACCGGCGTTGCCAACAAAACCAGCGACAGAAGCAGCGAGCGAGCGAGAGAGAGAGAAAAAGAGAAACCGCTCTCTCACTCCACCACCGCCGGCTTTGCCCCTTGAGCGCGCGCCTTGCTGCCGTCGACTGCCGCATCACCGGCCTCCTCGCCGTGCCCCGAGACTTCCTCATCGCGGTCGGGTCGCCCACAGCCGACCACAACCAGCCCCGACGCCACCAACCTTCTTCGTCACCGTCTGATTCATCTCGACCGTACCGCCGCCTGCAGCTCAAGGTTCCTCTCAACGTTAACACCGCCAAATTGAAGGCAAGTTAATATCTACTAACCTAGATTATGTTGACGTGATCGTAGCTCGGTAAAACGTACTCCGTCGAAGATTTATAAACTAGTATTTGATCCATGATGATTATGTGAATTAGTGAGTTCGGATGTCGTTGAATTATCACGAAATTTTGGGGGTTGAACCGTGAGCTTGGATTCTGACGAAATCAGTATAAAATTCTCGATTTTTATAAATTGTTTTGATGACGTGAGTTTGACGTTTTTCAAAGGTTAGTTTTTATATAAACGGTTTCGGACCCTTTTAAGCTATATTTTAAGAATATTGATCCAAGGATTCACTGGCTTTGATGTTATCAAAATTGTTTAAAGCCTTACATAGGAATTTTGAGTGAGACCGTGGAAAATTGATTTGATGGACTCGATATTGAAACCTTGATTTCATGGATTGTTCTCATCAACGGGAATTGGTATATTTTTAAGGATTTGTTACACTATGGTTTATATCATGATTCTGAGAACCAAAGAAGTTTCTACACTAGCGTTATAAAATGCTTTGACATTGAATTGATTTTGCTACTACACCATGGTTGATACATTACTGATGCCATCAGACCCTCGGGACGACGATGCCTCGAGCATCGGGTTGCCCGGAGGATCGTAGCGGCGATGCCTCTAGAAGTCTAGGGACTGGTGAGCCCTGGAGGTTCCTCAAGTGTCTGGATGCCCAAAAGTATGACGATACACATTCCAAATGCCTGGGGACATCATTGACATGGTGAGCCCCGGAGGTTCCTTGTGATGTCAGGTGGGGTGCAAGATGCCTAGAGGTGTGATGTAACACGCTCCGGATGCCCGATGACTGAATATGGAACCGGAGGCCTTCGTGATGCCAGGTTGCGTGCAATATGCCTGGAGGGACGCAAACAGTGGTCCTCCGGAAGAAAATGTTAGTGGATCAAGATAAAATGAATTTCTAAATTCTCATTGTTTTGATATGCTGTTCCATTATTGAATCCTTCTAAATCGATGCATGTTTATTACCATTGTTATATGTGCTGATTTGGATTGTGTAGAATTGGGTAGTGATAGACTTCGTAATATAGTTTAGTAGAAATTTAACTGCTGAGTAGTCGTACTCACCCCTCGTGGGGCTACAATATTTCGGAGTGAAAAAGATGCCACTGCTGCCTGCGTCTTCTGGTACCTTCTATGGGATCCCCGTCGATTTGCGATGGGAACAGTCGAAGCATCATGATCCTGATATGCTTGGGTTGACATTCATCCGAGCGAGGGTGATACTGACGATCAACACCAGCCTCCCCTCGGGTCCCGCGCATCAGGAGTTCGTTGTCTTGTATGTCCGGAGGAACGGACATACTCTGGGGCCGCTGCCACCGCCGCCAAAGGACGATGACGAGGGCTCGAGCGGAGTAGAGTGACCATGGATGTGAGGTTAGCAGTGAGATTTTTTTGGACACCGGCACTTGCTGATGGATGACATGTGAATAGCTGATGGAAAATGTTGGTCTAGTTTTTGGATATAGCCAAGTATAGGAAAGCTTGGCTTTTGATGTACCAACAAACGACGTCTATCAAGTATATGTAAATAAAAAGTGCCTGGTTATTATTTATGTTTATCTAGTGTGCATTATTTCGGTGTTTAGGAAGGGAGTTGTTAGATCCACTTCCGCCATATAAACTGCACAGGGACTAAGGAAAAATGTAATAGACCCCCAGACTCACGGATTCACTAAAATCCAATGATCACGAAAGGAGGACATCCAGGACAAGGAAGCGATGTGGCGACCCTAACGGATCGTGGGCTGTCGGGCGGCACCATAGAACGCCGCCGCTGCTTTCGCCTTTGCTGCAGCCGCCGCCGCTTCCGCAGCCTTCGCCTTCACCGCCGCCGCCTTCGCCACCGCCGCCTCTGCCGCCTTTGCCGACGCCGCCTTTGCCGCCGCTGCCTTCGCCCCCATTACCTTCGTCGCCTTCACCGCTGCCACCTTCGCCGCCTTCGCCGACGCTGCCTCCGCCGCCTTTGCCGACGCCGCCTCTGCCGCCGCCGGTGCTGCCACCTTCGCCGCCGCCACCTCTAACGCCGCCTCCGCCGCCACTGCTGCCGCCTTCACCTCCACCGCCGTCGCCTTCGTTGCTGCTGCCTTTGCCGACCCCCCCTCGACACCGCCTCCGCCATCACTGCCACTGCCTCCGCCGCCACCGCCTTCGCCTCCGCTGCAACCGCAGCTGCCACCACCGCCGCGTCCGCCACTACCACCGGGGAATTGGAAGAGATCCCCATAATTGAATTTTCTATTTGTTTGTTGGTTGGCAGGTCGTTACGCGCATTTAGCAAATATTTCTCTCTTTTTTTTCTTTTCTTTTTTTCTGATTGAAGATGACTTGCCAGAGAAAGAGGAGAAAATGAAGGAAATGGATTATTACCGTGAACTAGGAAAGTCAAACCTGAGGACGGAAAAAAACTCTTGTAAGGTATGATTGGGTCACTATCAAAACACCAAAAACTTATTGCTCACGGGCTTCTTTCTCGATCCCGATTCAAAGGGTCTACTATTGATGGGATCTCAAAGGGAACAAGATTTTTATGGGGACGAATTTAATGAAGACTTAGGTTGAGGACAAGGATGATTGAAATGGAGCTAGTGAGTCGATATCGATGTTTTTTTGTCTTTTCGAGTGGAAAGAGAGAGTTGGAAAGAGATAGGGTTGGAAGTGAAGTTGGGGAAGGGAATGGGAAGGCAATTTAAATTGCATTTGGGAATGTGAATTTAGAAAGTAAAGAATCAACGCAAGGGAACTCCTGGAATTCTTCCAAGGCAAGGAAGGGAGAGAGAGAGCTAGTGAATGTGAAGTCATGGAATATGGTGCAAAAGATTGAAAAAGATAGGTCATACAAACAAAATAGGAAAGAGTATTGAAGGACCTGCTAAACTTAGTTCTTAGGAAAAAGGCATGCTAAACTTGATTCCTAGGATAAAGGCAAAGTGATTCAAAAACAAAGATAATGGAATGACTTTTGGATGACATTTACTGCAAGTATTATCATTGAGAATGTCCAAACTTCAAGAAAATATTTAATGGTATGAGCGCATCATATCATCCACTGACATGGCGCGCGTGTGCCACTCAAATTTTGACACGTGTCCAGTGAGTGGGACCTGCTGGAAAATATAAAGGTTTTGTTCCTCGATTGGCTGGCTTGGCTTGGCTCAGCTTGGTGGCAAAAAACAAAGGGCAAGGTAGTAAACTCCTGCTTGAAAGTTTCTCTCTTCTCACTTCAATTTTCAAGGCTTTTTCTCTTTCTCTCTCAATGAAGAACAACGCTTAACCCAAACGATGCTTCCTCTGTTTTTATTCAAAGCTTTTTCTCTTTCTTTCTCATAGAAGAAGGACATCAAAACCAAATGATGCTTGCTCTATTTTTCTCCACGCGTCCCACCTTCTCGGAGCCTTGGTCATTGGCATACTTCTCGTTCTCCTTGATCGGGAGGTTGAAGAACACCTCCCCACCCTTCTTGACACACTCGATTAGGTCACACACTTGATTCGGTCATCGAGGATCCCATGGTTGACAAGGTGCATGATACCCCAGTCAGGCTCAAAACAAGACCTCAAAACCATCATATCAGACCTATGAAATCACCACAAGCTTGAACACGTCAATTTTGACTTAAAAAATAAATTGGTGAAGGTGTTCTTGGATTGGATTTTAATATTATTCAAGGAACCATAAATTAGGTCATCATACATAGTGAATTTTTTGTTGAATTAAAAGGATAACTGGATCTCGAATTCATATGAGACAAAATCCACTATAAGATATGTGTTCACCCTTGGTAGAGATGATGTAACTTTGAAATCAGCCAAACAAAATTATGGAAGAAATGACAATCCTACTAAACCAAAATTTGACTTGATTGAAGCAGATGATCTGATAATGTAATTATAATAGTCATTTTCCAAGCCAATATTTTGGCAAATGCAAAAGAATTGGAATTAGACTCATGTGCTACTAGGCATATATGCTAAAAACATAATGCTTTATCCTCCTAACCTCTAGTAAGGAAGGAGAAGAAAATATTTATATTGGTGACTGAGTAACTACTCAAGTTCTTGGGAAGAAGAAAAATTTCTCAAACTCATTAAAATTAAGGCTGAGTAGTTGAGAAATTTCTTATCGTATGTTTCCTATGAAAATGAAACGACACCTATGTCTAGACATTGTGATTGCCAAAAGGCAATAGCCATTGCAAAGAATAGAACTTTCAATGGTAAAAAGAGATGTCGGGCTAAGATGTGATGTTGTAAAATAATTCCTTAAAAAAAGGATTTATGTTGATCGATTGGGTCGTTATCAACTATGACCCTATTCGACCTTGGCTTCTTCGACATCCAGCCACATATCTTCACCCGACAGCTAATGATGGGCAATACAAGAATCTGAAAGAAGTCGCTCTCTAAATTTAAATGACCATCATGCGTCCTGGTCGAGTTCATTCTGGCCCATCCATCACAATGTGCTCATCGAACTGTCTTATTTCGGTTGCGAGCCACCTTTTTTTGATCGATTGGATTCAGTTCATTTGCAAAGAATCCACTGGATCGATGGAACATCAGAGCTCGCTCGATACAGGATCATTCTTAGTTCTTAGCTGTACAAGAGTGCAGCTCAAAAATAGCAAGAGGGGGATTGGTTAACGATAGTGATGGCGAAAAACTTTAAAAAATACTTGAAAAAAAAAATGCCAAATCATTGATTTTTTCTATACAGTCAACCCGGATAGATAGAGTCTACATTCTTCCTCATCTTCTCGAGGCCACCGATCGAGCAGGCTGGCTTGGGTGAGGATGCGTAAGGCCTCCAAAAGGGGCTTTGCAAACTACTGAGTCGATGGGTGAGTGAAAAGTCCGTGGAGTGGCTTCGGAGCCAAGGAATGATTCCACAGATTTCCCCAGAAAAAGGGGAACGACCATATGCCCATCAGACCGAGGAATAAAAAAAGGGTTAATATTACTAGTATCCGGCTTTCGCTCGCCATCAAGAATTCTTTTGTTCGATTGGGTGGACAAGTGTTGAGATCCGAGGCAAACCGAGGGATCATCGGACCCCATTCGAAACGAAAAGAGAGAGGAAGCTCCTCTCTCTCTGCAATTTAGAGATTTTACCGCAAGCGGACACTTTCGAGGACGACATGAAACAGAGTACATTCCTTCACGAGATGTGAAGCACGGGTGTCGGGTCCCGAGTGCCGATGGGACCGGGCGCAACTGGCAAAAGCACCGACACCGACCCCATCGATCGGATCTCGGCTGTTCACGTCATGCGCACGAGGCAGCCAATGTCCATCGATGTGCATCCGCCCTTTATGCCCCCACATCAAGCAATCGAAACTTCATCTAGAACCTTTTGCACCGGTACATTCCAAAGCACGCATCCTTTTTTCTGCGGCAACCAGGGGTTTGCAATCGGACTGGGTTTATCCAAAAACTGGATTGGACCACCTGGAAAACAAGTCTGCGAACAAGTTATTATTTGAATCGGTCCGCAAACTGGTTCCATTTTTTGGAAACCAGTTGGAACCGGTCTGGTTCCCAATTCAAATGAAAGGCCCACCAGACCCATTTTGGAACCGGTTTTTATTGGGGTTAAAAAAAAAACTCACTCACTCAGTCGCCTCTCTCTATCTCTCTCTCCCCCTCCCTAAGTCTCTCTCTTCACGCAATCTTAACTCACTCGGTCTTGTTGATTTTCTTTATGTATAAATTTTAGGTCTTTGTTAAAGATTTTATACCACATAATTTGGCTCGCCTAATTTCACTTTCGGAGGAGAAGTGATGCTTGTAATAAAGATTTGTTAACTTTTTTAGATAAATGAATAGCTTCCAATAGTAATTGTGAGAATGAGACTAACATTAGATCCATGTTCACTGCTAATGTTTATGCAATGTTAGGATTTTTGCTTTGCCTTGTGACGTTTATTTATGATAATTATTCTTGTTGATCCTTAGTTTTTCGTTTAGTAAAAAAGTTCATATACTTATTCATTACGTATGCTTAATGTTTCAATACAAATTAGGAGAGTAAAATTTGAAGCCATATAGGATATTGGATGGTTGCAAAATAAGTTCCAATACAAACAAGATAGACCCTCAAACCAGAGCGGAAAAATAGGGTAAGTTCCAAAATAGGTTTCAGTGCAAACAAAGTAGGGTATAGGGTCCAAAAAAAAGGAATTGGCTATCATGGGTTAGATTCCAGGTTTCTAGTCTAGTATCTACCCATCTTAGAACCATTCACTCCTACCAACTATACCCTCCTATGACAGGTAGGGATGAGCATATAGAATCACTTGGACCAAACTAGATCAGACCAGCCCGTTTTAAGTGGTCTTATGGGCCGTTAGTCCGGTTCTCGGTTCCATCAAATTGGAACCAATGATTTTCAGTCTGGTTCCTGGTTCCCACTTCGGAACCAGAACATTTCGATCAACCAATTTATATTTTTTTGATTTCATAAAGAAGTAAAGTGTAAACCTCAACCTTAATTTGCTTTCACGCCTCACTTATTCTGAATGATGAAGCAAATCTTTGTTTCTTTCTTATTGCTGCATGAATTCATCCAATTTGCTCTTTTTGTCTCTTGCTTCTTTCTTTATTTTACTTTATTTCTTTCCTACAAAGATTTCCCGATTTTACCTCCCTCGCTTACTCATACCTTCCTTTTAGTTGTGTGTCCGTCGTTGATGGAAAGGAATCCATTGAATCATCCTCCTTCTTTCGAGCATGCCCCTATAATTACGATGCCATCATTGCTCAATCTTCTCTGTAAATCTTGGAGGAAATCCCAATTTCAACTTGCAACAGGATTAGTGATTCAATTAATCCAAAAATTTCAACTAAGATATGTAAATCTACCAGTTCTATTGAACCGCTTAGGAACCAGATCTAATCGAAGGTCTGGTCCATGGATCGGGTGGTCTGATTCATGATTCCATAAGTGGGGTACTTCTCTTGGTCCGATTACCGATTTGTTGGCGCGATCGAACCAAACCAAGAACTAATCACCCTAATGATAAGTAAACCATCAAACGAGTGGATTAGATTGGGTCATATATTGTCCGACCCAAATAGACCCATTTAACCCATTTTGATCAATTTCCATGCAATGCAAATCTAGTGACTCATACTTACCCTGATTTATACGCGACCCAATCCATATTGCTAAAACAATTCCATATCTAATCCAATTTACGAGAATTCATAGCAAAACTGAGATAAGAGTGAGCGAAAGGACAAGTGAAGGAGGGAGAGTGTAACCAGCGAGGGTTCGCCCCGGTGGCCACCCTTCCAACATGGAAGGGGGAGGTGAGGGTTCAAATCCCCACCTCCTCGGGGGGGGGGGGTAGGGACGCGTAAGTTTCGAGAGTGGGTTGCGAAAGTAGAATTAAGTAGGAGTGAGTGTAGAAGAAAAAAAAAAAAAAAAAAAAGGAGGGAGAGTGTGAAGAGAGGGTCATAGTAATAGATTGGGCTATGATATACCTATTTAACTAAACCCATTTATGACCTATTTAACACTCATATTGTATTTAAATCCATTTATGACATATTTTGTCAATATAATTAACCCATTTAACACTCATATGAATTAATAGATGAATTTATCACTCATTTTGACAAGTTCAGTGGCCTGCAACAACAAGTTTATGCTAGATCATTCAAAGTCGTGTTCGAGAGCGGAAACGGGCCCAAACGGAATCGCGATTCCCCATGCTTTGCCGAAAGTTTTCGGCTGGAAAAACAGAAAATTGCCAAAACCATTTTTCGCACGATAAAAAAATGCACTTGCCTTTTTCCCAATTCCACTCGATATCGTATGAACATAAACATCAGCTACGCAAGTTCTGTAGCTTCCTTTGAGCAAACTTCCTACCTCTGTTCGACTTCATCACATAAAACAAGAGCTCGTTCCACGTATCGATCGGGCCGGGCAAGCACCAGTGCACACAATCGGCCCGGTCCACGTTGCTCTTGGGCCAGTTGCACTGTCGGTTTGGATGCCCGTCGGGCCGGGCAGCATCGCCCGCGTCGTGTCGAGCAGCCGGATCTTCGACCCATCCGCCCTCGCCTGCCTCTCCGCTTCCAGGAATTCCTCCACCTGCGCCACGTAGAACTCCAGGTCGTAGCCCTCCATCTTCTTCTCGTCGCTCCCCAATGGCCGCGTCCTTGGGCAGCTCCCCCCGTCGGTCCAGTCCCCGTGCTCGAAGTGTGCTGGCGAGAACGTCCTCAGGAACGTGGTGCCACCACCACCGCTCCCCTCGCGGCCCTTCCTTCCCGTAATGGCTCTCAGCGTGGTGCGTAGCACTGCTCGATATGCCTGGAACCTCGACACCTCGGTCACGTTGTCCTGCCCGCATGCTGAACAGCCCAGGAGCCGCCCGTTCCGGTAGTAGATTAGCGGGCGGAAGAACCACTGGCCCGCCGAGACGATGACATAGTCAAAGGCGCTGATCTCGGCGGACCAAGAAGGGTGGGGCTTGTCCAGGTGGAGGGTGAGGATGCCATCGAGGGTCTGGCCACCGCGGGCGTCGGTGGTGCGGACCAGGAAAGGGGCCCAGAAGGTGCCTAGGGTTAGGTTGTGCTTGGGGAGGTACCACCGCTTGAAGTTGTAGTCCGTGGTGTGCCGGAGAGATATGTCCTCCGGTTGGTCTACCTAATGATTTTACACATATAAAACGCGGTAAGATCAAAGATGAAATTACAACAAATTAAAGTCAACACTAGAGAAACATATAAGTTAATGAATACACTCATCACTATCTAGGCAAGTATTTTTCCCAAGGTATAGTCGAAAAATTTATTATGACACAGAAAATATAATAAGTCCTTGTTTTGTTACTAGTTTTAAGAATGGGCATTCAAAGATGAAATTACAACATAACTTAAAGTCAACCTTACTAGAGAATTTGGTATATATAAGTTATGATCGATATGAATACACTCATCACTATCTAGGCAAGTATTTTTCCCAAGGTATAGTCGAAAAATTTATTATGACATTCCCGAAAATATAATAAGTCCTTGTTTTGTTCGCTCTTGCGTCGTTTTAAGAGCAATAATTAGGAGAAAGGGAGTCGTGGGCATATGATTTTCTGCTCTTAAATTTCCATTAAAAATAAGGAAAGGTCATTCTAAGAACAGCTCATATTGACTTAGCGCATTTCTCTGCCCACGACTCAAACACTGCAAGCAATCGGTCAAATCGACGTAAAACTAAATTCTGCAGACGAGAAAATTCATTGGCTAGGGCTCATCTTGAGTATAATCACATGATAAACAAGGTCGATCGTAAGTAGTTTCTCATGTTTTGAATAGAGGAAGTGATTAGCTCGTGGCGATTAGAATAATCTAGTCAACCGTAACTGGATCGAGCACTTACGCTGGACAAGAGGCACAACAGGGACTGCATGTGGTTCCTCCCCAGAGAGTCGCCAACGAAGGCGATTGACTTCCCTCGCGCCATCTCAGCGAACTCAGCAGCGTCGAACGGCGGGAGCTCGCACCCGTCCGGCTCCCACCGCCACTTCAGGAACTCCATGTCGGGCCTCCCGAACTTCATGCAGTTCTGCTGGTCGCTTATCGCATAGCAAGTCTCGTTGGTGTAGTATGTCGGCGCGTCCGGGCGGTACACCCATTTCCCCACGAACACGTCGCATTTCTTCTCCCTTACCACCGGCACTGCCGCCGCTGCCACTGCCGCCCCCAATACTGTGTCCTCGGGGCTGCCGTTCTCGTCCTCCATCAACCATGCCGGAGGATAATCTTGAGGCTGGACGGGCGAGCTCACAACGAGGAGCCATAGAGGGATGGCGGCAAGAAGAATCACGGCTGGGACGATCACCGCCGCACTCCTGAAGTTGACACCTGTGCTGTGCGGCGGCGCGTTCCCATCGCCGTGATGCTCTGAGAGCGGGACCTTCACGGCGGATAAGGGGTGTGTGTACGGTGTTCGTGCAAGTGCGAGCGAGCGAGCGAGAGAGAGAGAGAGAGAGTCTTCTAGGCGTGCATGAAAGTTGCGTCGAAAAATATGAGGTCGGCGTTTAGGACTTCGTATTTGGAATCAAAGCATTTAAAAATATTTTTAGTCGTTTCGAAGCCACTGCTTCTTTTGTCGTTTGTATCGTGTTCTTTTTTCCGTGTCTTTCTTTAAGCCCCCGTTAGGTTGAAGCACCAACGGCAATGGCGAGCGCATGACATACGTCTCAAGAAGCGAAGTTCACAGGGATTATATTACAAAAGATATAGAGAAAATGACACAAATAATTCTTAAACTTTGATTAAATGTGTAATGTGATATCTAAATTTTAGTTTAATATGTAATGTAGTTTCTGAACTTTTTATTTGTTCAGTATAGTCCCTAAATTTTTGTTACATATTCAATGTAGTGTTTGAACTATGTAAAAATATTCATTATAGCCCTTTTATCAATTCAAGATTATGGACAAAATTGAATATTATCATATACTCTAAGAAATAAATTGAATATGCACCAAAGTTTCGGGAATTGCATTGAACAAATTCAAAATTTAGAGATTACATAGCACATTAAGCTAAAATTCATTGACAACATTACACATTAAGCCAAAATTTAAAGATTATTTGTGTCATTTTCCCAAAGATATAAGATTTGTATCACAAAAGATATGCGTATGAACATATTAGAAAACCATACGTTAGCATATCTAATCACTCGCCAAAGTTTGACGTGGATTGATTAGAATAAGAGATTTCCTTTTTATATATCATGAAAATTGGACTTTAGCCATAAAATGTGATGTAACAGCTCGATGCGTCTAGACATAAACTCCAGCGTTGTGCACGAATTAAATAGGAGAATGAGAGGAAGCTAAGACAAAAGCCAATAATTCATGAATAAATTAAAGGCAAGTGGAGTAATGCCAATATGCCATTTTCTCTTCTGGTGAGACATCGCTGCACACCAATTGAATAGCAAGAATGGCAACGTCCACGGGGCTTATCGTTTCTTGTTAGAGAAAGAGATTAGTAGCTCGTCGTTGTTCGCGTGGGGAATATAAAATTAGGTTAGAACGGTACGTCATTGTCTTTATTACATTCTTTTATGGGTTCCAAATCTACTTTAATAAATAGTAAGTTGCGTTGATCGATCCTTTTTTTTTTTGTGTGTATTTGATCTCAATGGGTTTAGCTTTATATATGGAAAATTATGTCATCATGTTTTGTTTTGTATTTTTTTCTAATGGTCTAATTTCCCAAAACACCCAAAACTTTAGATGTAACTCCAATTCTATTATGAACTTTTTTTGTCTCATAAAAAATACTCAACTTTCACTCGTCTAAAAACTGCCAGAAATTTACTCAAAATTATTGATATCAAAATCAGTTAGAGGTTCATTATCGGAGCCGGTGTTTTCACCAAACAACCTCACCTTGAAAGGAACAACAGCAACCTCCTAATGTTGATGATATCAAAAAAATCAGTGGCGATATTTGGATACTTGATCAGATTTAAGACTAAAGTGAAAATTAGGGATTCTTTATGGGACAAAAAAAATTCAGGAAAAAAACCTAAAGTTGAGCGTTTTTCAAAGGAATGAACCCTTTTCCTAATTGATTTCCCATGTCAACCGCTACATATGTACGACCAAAAATAAAGTTGAGTTTACTTCTCCTAAACATTAACGTTTTTGTCAAAGTTCTCTCGTTAATGAAGTGCATCGATTGGTGGATCCAAGTTTAGATTAATGTGTATGGATTAAAGAAATGTTGTTCACACTAACCACCATCCTTTCTTGAATTGGAAGGTAGACTTTTCGAGCACGTGGGGAAAAAATAAGGGGAAAAAAATGATGATGATTACAACCTCTCGTTCGTCGATGCGTGCTTGCTTCCTTAACTGGCATTTTTACTAATACGACAAAAATGATAATTATATAAGGAAGGTGTTAACTTAAAATTTAATCTTATTAAATATGCTTTATAAACTTAAAATTTACTATTTGAGGTAAATGGTTTTATTAAAATGTGTTTTTTTTTTTTTTTTTTTTTTTTTTTACTACTAGTCAAGCCTTGTGATCGATCGTGGTAGAGGGCCTTGGACGTTTTTGGATTGACCCATGCACCATGCAGATGTTGATCCATGCATCATCTGAATCGATCTCGGTTGACCCATGCACCGTGCTGATTGATCATGCATGATCCTTGCATCGCGCGAATCGATCGTGGATCGATCCCGGTCAAGCAAGGATCGATCATGGTCGAGGGCCTTGGCCGCGGGGATCGATCATGGATCGATCCTTGGATTGTGCGGATCGATCGTGGATCGAGGGTCTCGACTGTGTGGATCGATCCATGCATCGTGCGGATCGATCCCAGTCAAGCGGGACCGGTCCCTGCACCGTGCGGATCGATCCCCAGTCGGGCGAGATCAGTCCCTGCACCGTGCGGATCGACCTTGCATCGTGCGGATTGATCCATGCATCGTCCAAATCAATGCTGGTCGACCCATGCACCATGCAAGGATCGATCGTGGATCGATCCCGGTCTACCCATATCAATCGTGGTCGAGGGCCTTGGCCGTGTGGATGGCTTAATCTTTGAGACAAGCATATAACTATCGTGTGGTAGGGCACGATCGATTGTGGATCGATCCTGGTCGAGTAGGGATCGATCATGGTCAGAGACCTCGGCCACGGGGATCGATCGTGGATCAACCCTTGCACCGTGCGGATCGATCGTGGGTCAATCCCCAGTCGAGCGGGATTGGTCCCTGCACCGTGCGGATCGACCTTGCATCGACGTAATCGAACCATGCACCGTGCGGATCGATCCCCGGTCGATCCCGGTCGAGTGGGATCAATCCCTGCACCGTGCGGATCGATCGCGGTCGAGTGGGATCAGTCCCTGCACCGTGCGGATCGACCTTGCATCGTGCAGATCGATCATGGATTGATCCATGCACCATGCGGATCGATCCCTACTCGACCGAGATCGATCGTGGTCGAGGGCCTCGGCCATGTGGATTGATCCATGCATCGTCCAGATCGATCATGGATCGAGCCCGGTTGAGCGAGATCGATCGTGGTCGAGGGCCTCGGTCATATGGATCGATCCATGCACCGTCCGGATCGATCATGGATCAATCCATGCACCATGCGGATCGATCCCGATCGAGCAGGATCGATCGTGGTCGAGGGCCTCGGCCATGTGGATCAATCCATACACTGTGCAGATCGAACCCGATCGAATGAGATCGGTCCCTGCACCGTGCGGATCGATCCCGGTCGAGCGGGATCGATCCTGGTTGAGGGCCTCGGTGGTGCATGGTCCTAGTCAAGGGCCTCGGCCGTGTGGATCGATCCATGCACCGTGCAGATCGATCCTGATTGAGCGGGATTGATTGTGGTCGAGGGCCTTGGTCGTGTGGATCGATCCATGCATCATGCGGATCGATCCCGGTCGAGGGCGTCGGCCGTGTGGATCGATCCATGCACCGTTCGAATCGATCATGGATCGGTCCCGGTCGAGTGGGATCGATCCCTTACACCATGCGGATCGATCATGGATGGATCCCGCTCGATCGGGATCAATCCCTGCACCATGCGGATCGATCATGGATGGATCCCGCTCGATCGGGATCGATCGTGGTCGAGGGCCTCGGCCGTGTGGATCAATCCATGCACCGTGCGGATCAATCGGTGTATGGATTGATCATGGATCGGTCCTAATCGAGCGAGATCGATCCTTGCACCATGCAGATCGATCGTGGATCGATCGTGGTCGAGGGCCTCGGCTGTGTGGATCGATCCATGCATTGTGTGGATCGTTCGGTGCATGGATCGATCATGGATCGGTCCTGGTCGAGCGAGATCGATCCCTGCACCATGCGGATCGATCCGGGATCGATCGGGGCCGATCGACCATGGTCCGGTTGCAACTTCACCGATCATTTCTTGTCCGATTGAATCCATTTTTCTTCCTAAATTTTGTTTGTGTCATAAAATAGCCTCCCCAATGGTTTTCCCACGTCCCTACTATTTTTTTTTCTAATTTTCCAAATTTTCTTAATTTTTTAAATACCAAAAACCTTTCTAAGGTTTCGATGCTCTCTACCGTGCACGATCAAATCTTCAGGAAGTGATTTATCTCAAGTTTTTGACGGGTCTATTTTTTATGGGATTAAAAAGGGAATGCGGCATTTACTTGGAGAAAATCGACAGACTTAGGATGAGGACGAGGACGGTGTGAATGGAGTTGGCGAATCAGTATCGATTTTTTTTTTTTTTTTTTTTTTGTCTTCTCGAGTGGGGGATGGGGTTGGGAAGGGATTGGATTGGAAGTGAAGTTGGGGAAGGCAAAATTTAAAGTGCGGTTGGGGGAATGTGGATGTGAGAAGCAAAGGATCAAGGCAGGCAGAGGGGGACACAACTCCTAGAATTCTTCAAAGGCAAGGAAAGGGAGAGAGAATGGGGTTCGTTTTTTGGAAGGTCTTAGCGAACGTGATGCCATGGAAGCTGGTGAGGAAAATTGATAAAAAAAAAAATTAGGGTAGGATGGGATATACGGACAAAAGAGGAAAGAGCCTTGAAGGACCTGCTGAAACTTGATGCCTAGGATAAAGGCAAAATCGTTGAGGATGTCCAGACTCCTATCCTTAGTATATTCTTTCACTTCCCTTTAAGAGGAAAAGGGGCGAATCGTGCAATTCAGCTCAGCAAGGAAACAGTCGACTGAAGAGCAAAACTTGAGTAACTAGTGTTGCCAAATTTGAGGATCGCATGGGTCATAGAATTATGGTGGCGAGTTATCTATGTACATCTTACTAATATATACAAATGTATTTATAGCGTGAAATTATGTTGCACGTGAAATGTTGTGTGCTTTACTAGTGTACGAGTGAAAGGGAAAAGGGTTTGATTTTTCCCCATCATCCTTACCAGGCACTCTTCTTTCGACCCGAAGGGAAACTCTGACTTTTCGACTTCATAACACGAGACAAGAACTTCCAAGTGTTGATAGGACTAGGTCGGCCACCATCATGTTCCGATCCAATAGCCGCCAGTGTCGGCTGGGGCGTCCATTGGTTTAAGGATCCTGGCGTCAGCGGTATTCAGCAGTCTGAATGTCTAACCCCCTCTCAATTCCCTCCCTCTCGGCCGCCCTGAACTCCTCTACTTGGATCAAGTAGAACTCGGATTGGTGTCCCTTGAGCTTTGTTCTTTTAAACTGATAAGCATTAGTCTCTGCAAATGAGTGTGCTAGCCAGAAAAAGCATTTACACCAGTCAGGAAGGCATAGCAATGGCTGCATTTGACTCATCCCTACCGGATCCTGGACGAACACTGATCGATTTCCCTCAAACCATCTCCAAGAACTGGCCCGCATTAAACTGAGGCAACTCGCACCCTTCGGGATTCCAACTTCCCTTTAAGAAGTCGGTGTCAGGCTGATCAATGATCAAAGGGCGAGTCACATCAGCGCAGCACGTGCCGTTGGGGTTATCGAGCCATTTTCCTCCAAACACATCACTTCTCTTTTCTGCTTGCTCTCTTCTTTTCAACTCCAGAGATCGTTGGATATGAGGAAGCGAGCTGATGACGACAGAGACATGGCGGCAAGGAGAACCAGTGTCGAGATGAGCAACAGCGCCTTCTCGGTGCTGACGTTGGTGCTCTGTGGTGGGATCTTCACCCAATGAAGCTCAGAGATTGGGAACTTCACGTTCACCACTGAGCGAGGCAAACGTTTAGTACTAGAAATTAACTACTCCTGCATAGGGACGCTGCCATTACTACAATCAGTTGTTAGGACTAGATTTTGCATCGTATAGGGTAGAATTCGGTCGGTACCTTCAAAGTCTCTCTTGCAGTTATGATTAAGACGTCGATCCTATACCACATGCGCAACCACAGCATCCATTACCAGGCTCATTCAATTTAGCCATGGCGAGGCAGCGTTTGTTGAAAAAGTCAGTTAGCACGCAACTTAATCTTCAGATTGATTCAGTCGAATGCATGTACCGAGGCTCCTCGTCAAGTATCACACGACAGACCGTGCGGTTTGTTCTATTTCAAGCAATGGCTTTTCCATGAACCAAACTGTTTAATTCAAATAAGATGAATGCAGAACAAAATGTTTGGATAAATTCTGCTACGTCTAGAACAACCAATCTGCGGTTTTCGCTCGTCACGCACTCTTCTGCGTCTGCCCATGAAGAGATCCTCGACTCTCCGACCACATAACGTGAAACAAGAACTCGTTCCACAAGTCGATAGGACCCGGCATGCACCAGTGCACGCAATCGGCCATCATCTCGTTCCTTAGCGCCAAATGCCCAAAACGGTTGGGGTGCCCGTCGGGTCTCTGGATCATCGCCTCGGTGGTGTCCAGCAACCTAAACGTCAGGCCCCTCTTGATTCCCTTCCTCTGGGCCGCCCTGAACTCCTCCACTTGGGTCAAGTAGAACTCCAGATCTTACCCCTCGAGCTTGGCCTCTCCACTCACAAACGGCCTCGTCCTTGCGCAGCTCCCTCCGGTGTTCCACCTGCCATTCTCAAAGTGCGCAGGAGAGAACGTCCTCAAAAATGTCATGCCCTTATAGGCCTTTCGATTCAGGAGTTCTCTAAAGGCAGTTCGAAAGGCCATCCGGTAACCGTAGAACCTGGTGAGGTCGGTGACGTTGTTCACCTCGCAAGAGCCGCAACCGATGACCTCGCGCTTTTCATAGTACATCAGAGGGCGGAAGAACCACTGGCCTGCCGAGATGACAACGAAGTCGAAGTCTGCAATCTCGGAAGCCCAAGATAGATCGGGCTCGTCCAAGTAGAGGCTCATGATGTTGTTGAAGGAGTGACTATCTGGGTCTGCATCTCTGGACTTCACCAGGAATGGAGCCCAGAAGGTGGCTAGCGTGAACTTGTGAACTGAGAAGTACCACCTCTTGAAGTATGTTGTGTCTATTGAGTATCTGTGAGATATTTCCTCAGGAACTTCCACCTGAAAGATCATCTTTTGAAGTTGAGAACCAACTTCTTTGATGCTGATTTCGGTTTTATAAGCTACTGATTTGTACTTAACTTGCCTCAGCCAATAATTCAAGGCATGATTCTCTCTATGCAGATGAATCCTACAGCCATAAGAGGCCTCAAATGCAGATGCTGCATAAGCTGAGTAATTAAAGACACTGGGACAGCACTTACTTTGGCCAGGAGGCACAGCAGCGACGCATGATTCTCTCTATGCAGATGAATCCTACAGCCATAAGAGGCCTCAAATGCAGATGCTGCATAAGCTGAGTAATTAAAGACAATGGGACAGCACTTACTTTGGCCAGGAGGCACAGCAGCGACTGCATTTGATTCATCCCAACCGAATCCCCCACGAACGCGAGCAATTTCCCTCGAGCCATTTCCAAGAACCAGCCCGCGTGGAACCGAGGCAGCTCGCACTCATCGGGCTTCCACCGCCACTTCAGGAACTCGGTGTCGGGTCTCCCAAACTTCAGGCAGTTGTGCTGATCGATGATCAGAGGGCAAGTCACGTTGGTGTAGTACGCGGCATTCGGGTGACGAACCCATTGCCCTCTAAATACATCACACCTCCTCCTGTCCACTCGCTCTATTCCTTTCGAAATGCTGGTGCCAATCTCCAGCTCCTGAAATGACGGGGCACCAAGATGCGTGCCGGTGATGAACAAATAAAGGGGGATTGCAGCTAGAAGAACAGGCGTCGAGGCAAGCACCAGCACCTTCTTGGTGCTGCTGGTGTTGCTCTGTGGTGGGATTTTCCCTGAGTGAAGTTCAGAAACTGTGAACTTCATGGTTTTGTGAGGCAAAAGTAAAGCACAAGAAAATCATCCTGCATCTGGATCAGTATATAAATACATGGGGACACTGGCTTTATTACTATTTGTTCAGTCAGGACATCAACTTTTGCATCACATGGTCTGTAACATTTTGTCAGTACCTTTGTCCTCATTTCTTGAAAGAATAACAGTTTTTTTTTTTTGTCAGAAATAATAAATTTATAGAGCTTTGAGCCAACATTTACACAAAATTTGGCGCCACAAAACTTGCACTCAGCAAGACAACAAGTCGAAGTGAGTGGAAGGGAGCCGAAAGCAAAAGAACTCCGCAAGAGCGGCCAAAGCGAACAACAGCCTAAACAACAGGCAGGAGAAAACGAGGAAGGAGGAGACCACACAGGGCCAAACAACTCCAAACCTCCCCAGAACAACCCATTAGAGACAAAGAGAGACCGCAAGAAAGCACCAAGAAGGAGAGACCACCAAAGAGGGCTTGCAACCTTCCAGTCAAAGCGTATCACAGTCGAAGCCGAAGAGGAAAGCGGAGGGGTACCATGTAGCACGCATCCAAGGAGTGAAATCATATGCCGTGACCCAACCACAAGCCGTCTCTGAAACAATCGAAGGAAGCTATGGATCCGCAAGAGGAGGAGGAGAGAAAATAGAAGGATCTATCCCCCAGTTGCGCTGGAGTCTTTTGTTCCTTGGATTATCTTCAACGTTTTTGAACGTTAAGGCCTTATCCTTGACCACTTTTATGATGTGATTTTTAACAGCCGCAACTGCCACCGAATGATCTCTGAAGAGTATGCCGTTCCTATATTTCCATATAAGGTGGCAAAGAGCACCAAATGAGAACCGGCCAATGGAGTGGTAGAAATCCTTACCATAAAGGAATCTCATTGCCCACTGAAGGTTCTCAGCCCATGTCTTGTTCCACCAAGGGAGATTGCATTTAGCCGCCTAAGAGAAGGCCATGCTAGCAATGATACAACAGCCGAAGTAGAGATGATCTATGGAATTCGGTGTTAGCTTGCAAAAAGCACATACCTCATAGCCAATTCTGCCATGCGCCATAAGCAAGGCTTGGGTGGGAAGACGATTCTTTATAATTAGCCAAAGATTGAATTGATATCTCGGGGTGATAGCTTTGTTCCATATAAAGGAAGCCCAACTGACCCTATCCTTCCTTCTTCTGATGATATGCCAAGCGGATGCAACCGAGAAAAGACCATCAGGGCTATCGGTCCAAATAAGACGATCCGGTGCACTGGAGAGGAGAGGGAGTGGATGCTCCCGAGATTCAATCACTGTCCTGAATGCTTGTCCCGCCGACGAGAAAAGGTCAGCCACTGTTGCAAGTCTGGATAAACCAAAATTCAAAATCATTGGGTCTGAGCAAATAAGATGTAAGGGACCTTTCTGGTGCCAATGATCAAACCAAAGGGAGACTGATTGGCCATCACCAATCCTCCATAAAAAATGGAGTCGAAACTCATATCTTGGGTGTAGGATTTTCTTCCGAGCTCAAGAGCAGAATTTTGGCACCCCTACCACCCAAAAACTCTTCCTTTTCAAGAAGGTTGAGTGTATCCACTTGCACCATAAGGACTCCTTGTCTATAAATAGGATCCAAATGTGCCTGCAGAATAACAATTAGTGCCTGCAGAAATGGTTGATTGATTCGGTGGTTGTCGACCATGACCCAATTTGATCTTCGCTTCTTCAACTTCCAGCCACACATCTTCATGGACCGACAGCTTATGATAGGCAATAGAAGAATCTGAAAGAAGTCGCTCTCCAAATTTAATTGGCCATCATGCGTGGCCCTCGAGCTCATTATTGATAGTCCTTCACGATGTGCTCGTCCAACTGTCTTATTTCAGTCGTGAGCCACCATTAATGGTCGTTTCGACTCAATTCATTTGGAAAGAATCCACCGGACCGATGGAAACATCAAAGCTCCCTAAAAAATAGCAAGTAAGAGGGGAATCGGTTGTTGTTACTGACAATGAAAACCTTAGAAAATGCTTAAAAATTAGAAAAACATTTTCCAAATTATTGATTTTTTCTATACAGTCCCGGATAGATAGACTCTACATTCTTCCTCAACTACTTGAGGCCACTGATTTAGCAGGCTGGCTGGGGTGAGGATGCATAAGGCCTCCAAAAGGGGCTTTGCAAACGATTGGGTTGATGAGCGAGTGAAAAGTCTGTGGAGTGGCTTCCGAGCAAAGGAATGATTCAACTGATTCCGTGAAGAGAAAAAGGGGAAAGAGAAAAAGGGGAAAAAACCATATGACGCCGGAACGAGAGGAAAAAAGGGGGTTAATAGCACCACAAGTATCCGGCTTTCGCTCGTCATCAAGAATTATTTTGTTCGATTGAGTGGACAAGTGTCGAGATCCGAGGCAAACCGAGGGACCATTGGTCTCCATCCGAAACAAAAGGAGAGAGGAAGCTTCTCTCTCTTTGCAATTTACACAGGCTACCGCAAGTGGACATTTTCGAGGACGACATGAAACAGAGTACGTTCCTTCTCGAGATGCGAAGCAAAGGTGTCGGGTCCCGAGTGCCGATGGGACCAGGCGCAGCCTGCAAAAGCGTCAACACCGACCCCGTCGGTTGGATCCCTGCTATTCACGTATAGTCCCCCCCTTTATCGTCCACACGAGTTGGCCAATGTAGATCCAGTGTGCATCCGTGCTCGACGCCACCACATCAAGCAATCGAAACTTCATCCAGAATCTTTTGCGCCGGTACGTTCCGAAGCACGCAAGCCTCCTTTTTCCGCAGCAGCACCCCTCCCATGATGAGTAGAGGCGAGCATATAGGCAGTTCTAGGGACGCTTGTCTGGGGATTAGTCCCATCAAATTAAAACCGATGATTTTCAGTCTAGTTCCCGCTTCCAGCTGAAAATTGGACCACCAAGAACTGATTTATTTTTATTTTTTTTATTTCTTAAACAAGTAAAGTGTAGACATAAACTCTAAGTAATTTTGAAAATTAACAAAACTTATTTAAAATAAAGACTCTAATTCTAACGATGAAAACTTTTCAGATAGAAAATCTAATGGGATGTGATTTATCAATCAGAACCAAAGTTATGGCTTAATTATTTCCTTCCATATATGTTATGTCAAACGGTTAGGAATGAGTCAATATACTCATGCAAAGGTTAGTGGCAATTGATTGGATTCATTACCTTATATATAAGGAGTTTCAAAGGAAAGTTTTCCAAATTATCTCTCGAAGATTTGGATTTTTTAGAACGTTGGACTTAAGGTGAAGCATTTTTTTTTCAAATTGAAGTACTTGACTTGTGAAAACCCAAACTGCTATATGAGCAACAGAATCGACAAGAAGCTTTATCCTCGACAACCTCGAAGCGATCAAATCTTCTAAGCAAGATCTAGGCCAACAAGTAGATTAGTTGGATAATCCTCCTAGAGATATATCTAATGGTCAGGTTAAGCAGGGAGGAGCATCAGATGAGGTCTTGAAGCTAAAAGGAAAAACACAACATAAGAGAATCAAAGCTTATAATTCTAAAGTTTGAAGAGTGGTTCCGATCAAATACATTCGTCTTTGTGTGCAATATTATGTAATCACTTAGAGGTTGACAGTGTGTGAGGAGTTATAATCAATACTCAAATTTTCTAACCTTTGATTGATTTTTATAGTAGAATTCAGCCAATAAGTTGTTAGTGTGAGAGAATGGACGTAAGCTTGTCAATGCCAAACCACTATAATCGTTTGTGTGCAATTTTCTATCACTTACCCTCTTATTTTATTTGTGATAGAGTTAATTGCACATTGATAAGATATGCTCATAACATTTTTTTGTCACCAGACATTGTACCTTGGCAATATTAGTTTTAAATTCTTTTAATTTCCGCAATATCACATATTCACCTCCTTCTAGGTGATAGATCTAGCCATAACACCTTCAACTATGTAAAAATGTTTAATGCAATCCTCCTAGTAATTCAAGATTATAGACAACATTGAATATTTTCATATACTCCAAGGACTAAAATAAACGTGTATCAAAAAACCAAGAACTACATTGAACAAATACACGTTCATGGACCATATTGCATATTAAGCCAAATATTCATAGACTATTTATGTCATTTTCCCAAAAATATATGTTTCATATTACAAAAGATGTACGTATGAATATATTATAAAAACCACACGTTGGCATATCTCTAACCACTTACCAAATTTCCATGTGGACTGATTAGAATAAAAGAGGTTTTCTTTTTATATATCGTGAAAATTGGATTTTTAGCTATAGAATATGATGCAACAGCTCGATGCGCCTAGATATTAAATAGGAAAATGAGAGGAGGCTAAGACAAAAGCCAACAATTCATGAATAAATCAAGCAAAGTGAAGTAATGCCAATATGCCATTTTCTCTTCTGGTGAGACATCGCTGTCCACCAACTGAATAGCAAGAATAACAACGTCCATGGGGCTTGTCGTTTCTTGCTAGAGATTATTAGCTCGTCGAGGTTGTTCGCGTGGGGAATAAAGAATTAGGTTAGAACGGTACGCCATTGTCTCTATTGAATTCTCTGTCGTGGGTTCGAATTCTACTTTCATAATTAGTAATCATGTTGATCGATCCCTTTTTCTTTCTTTTTTTATTAACTCAATGTGTGTTGAGCTTTACATATGGAATTTTATTTTAAATTTTTTTCCTAATGGTCCAATTACCCAAAACACCTAAACCTTTAGGTTTAATCCCAATTTGACCTAGAACTTTTTCTTTTTTCTTGTAAAATATCCCTAACTTTCACTCTAGTATCTATTCTACCCACATGTCAAAAAATCGCCACTAGTTTGCTCAAAATTATCGACATCAAAATCAATTAGAAGTTGATAATCAAAACCTACTTTCATCAAAACCCTCACCTTTTAAGTAACAATAGCAACCTTTTAATGTTAATAATATTGAAGAAATTAGTGACAATTTTCAGGAATGGGAGCAGATTTTGGACTAGAGTGAAGTTAGAGAATTTTTTAGGAGACAAAAAAAAAACTTAAGCAAAATTAAGACTAAACCTAAGATTAAGGATTTTTAAAGGGAATGAGCCCTTTTCCCTTAAATTGATTTCTCTCATCAATCAAGTACATATTTACAATCAAGTACATATTTACAATCAAAAACAAAGTTGACTTGGCATTTTACTCTTTCTCAACGGTTAATGAAGTCCATTGATTGGTGGATATAAGTTTATATTAATGTGTATAGATTAAAGAAATGTTGTTCACTCTAACTACTACTCTTTCTTGAATTAATGGCATTCAAGATTAGAAGGTAGATTTTAGCCCAAAATATATGTGTATGTATATATATTAGAAGGTAGACTTTTCTAGCATGTGGGAAAATAATAATAATAATGATACAACGTCTCATTCGTCGTAGCTTCATTGCTTCCTCAGCCGGCAGTTTCACTAATACGACAAAAATGATAATTATATAAGGAAGGTGTTAACTTAAAACTTAATCTTATTAAATAAGCTTTGAAAACTTGAAATTTACCATTTGAGGTAAGTGGTTTTATTAAAATGTGTAGTTTTTGTTTTCTTTTTATTTTGGAAGTGACTTGAAAAATCTTACTTCCAATTATAGTCAACTTAACAAGTGGCAGAATATTATATTACTCTGTAGCTAAAATTAAGTTATGGTGCAGGCATCCCAATTCAGAAAAAGTCTACATCTCTCCGGTGGTCAATCCCATTTGCTAGCTTCAAAGTTTGAATTGACTTATAATGGCACGAATGGTTCCAGAATTATGGTATGATGTACAATGCAATTCTTAAATTTTTAATTTGTTTAATGTGATCTCTCAACTTTAACGTAATATGCAATGTGGTTTATAAATTTTTTATTTATTAAATATCATCCGTAGACTTTTGGTACTTATTCAACTTGATCGAAATTCAGAATTCCTTGTCAATTAGCGCAATTCATGCAATTTCCGTCCTCAAAAACCAAATTGATTGAAATTAACTTCAATTGATACAACAAAATATCAATTGATTTAATTAACTACACTCATGACGGCTTAATGCATTCAAATTGACATTAGAATGATGGTATGAACTTTATGTCAAAAATAAATTTAGAGTCAATGATGAAATTTAACCTCAATCTATCAAATTAAATCTTAGTCTAAAATGGATCAACTTGAATTGCATCAATTGAAGCTCATTAGCTTGATTTTCCAAAGTTCAAGAAAGCTAAATCCATCAAATTGGAAAGTTCCCAAGTGAATTAACCAAAATTGACCCCAGATTTGAATTCACCTTGAGAAAACTAGTTGATTAGAGGTACAATCTTGTCAATCATGAAGAATCAACTGGAACCCCTTATTAGGGCTAAAAATTGAATTTTTTGCCTCACTATGCCAAACCACAAAATTGGTTGCACGAGCAAATTTAAAATGACATCTAGATCAAATGTCGTAAAAGAAGCTAAGTTAAAATATGACTAAAAAGAGAATAAATTTATTTTTATTGATTCGAACCTAAATCCAAAAAATTCGAAAAAATATGTTCTTAATTGATTTTTGTGAAATTTTTGTGGCCAAAGTCAAATTGAAGCTGAAATAAAGTGATTTGTGAGTTTTCAATTTTTTAAAATTTTTTTGCTCAAAAGTTTAATTAAAAGTCAACATTTTAGTGATTAATCACTAAGAGGCCGATTAATTTATGGTCAAAATTTTGATTTTTTTAAATCTTTTTGGCCAAAATGAAATTGGGACTATTTAGGAACTTTTTGTACAAAAAAGAAATTTTGACCAGGGTAACTTTTTGGTCAAAAGGTTGACCACTTTTGACTTTTTGAATTTTCGATAAATATGGTTAAGAAATCACCCATAAATTATGGGCCAATGAACAAAAAAATGAAAAACAACACTTTTTGATCAAAAAAATGGTCCTATCACAAAAATTCTAATCCCAAAACTTTACCTTTTATTAAAACGTCGATTAAAAATTTGGCGTCAACAAAGCTTAAATCTTGTGAGTTTAAAATTTGTTTAATTTCTCTGTGAGATTGAGAAATTATTTCGCAAGAACTTGTGGAGCTAATCAATGCATGGGCTATTAGGTGAAATTGAAGCTTTGGAAATCCTGATAGTGTTGTATCGCTTAATCTATAATAAATTCATTGTTACTCTCCCATTGAACGTAAGTCACTACGACTGAACCACGTAAATCTAATATCTAATTTA
This sequence comes from Eucalyptus grandis, assembly GCF_016545825.1. NCBI lineage: Eukaryota > Viridiplantae > Streptophyta > Magnoliopsida > Myrtales > Myrtaceae > Eucalyptus > Eucalyptus grandis. The sequence goes on along the minus strand of NC_052620.1, from coordinate 34,184,895 downwards.
TTTTCTTGTTCTATATTTATTATTATTTGATCGCTTACTTTCTGCAACATAAAATATGAGTCATCGTTTATGACTTCATATTTGGAATCGAAGCATTTGACATATTTTTAGTCTTTTTTAGGCCAATGTTTCTTTTGCCATTTATACAGTGTTTCTTTCCATGTTCTTTTTTAAAGCCCCGTTAGGGTTAAAGCTCTGACAGTAATGGCGAGCGCACGACATACATCTCAAGAAGTGAAGGTCGTGGATTTCAATTTATATTACAAAAGATATACGTATGAGTTGACATCTAAATTTTGACAATCCGATCATTCACTTATTGCATTAAAAATTAGGGATTAATTTTAATGCCTAAACAAAAATATTAAATTGCATAACATATAGTTTTAGGAGCATTTTTTTTTAATTACATTTGCATTGGACTAGTGATGGATGGTTCTGACTTGATGGTTCTAAACTTTAATTAGATGAGTTGGATTAAGCCCACGGCGAGAGAAAATTGGCTCAAGCCTGCTATTCTCTGATAACCGAAAATTGACTTATGAGAAATGATGATTTGATATATTCAGTAAATCTTTCATATATTCATGCAATATACACATTGAGAGATATATTTCGTAACGGAATGGAAGATTTCAGAACAAATATTGAAAGATAATAGAGAATATTGCACATAGGAGCATATATCTCAATATATTCGAGAGGTTATGGGCGAGCAAAAGTAATTTTCATGCATATTGAGAAAGGAAGTTTGAATCTGGAAACGAAATATTCTAAAAAAACCCCATTCTTGACCTATAAAAGAAGACTCGCTAGAGATAAGACACGATAGCAGGGGGCCACGCATATGGATACATACGGCCACAAAAAGAGAGTTTTCTATTCTTCATTCTTCTTGCAGGTTCTGAAGGTACAAGGAGAAAACTCGTTCACCTCATTGGAGAATACGCCAAAAAGGGGCTCATATACTGCTAGAGGAGAATCCACACTTTGAAGATGATCACGTCCCCACTTGGTTCACTATGACGATTCCATCTGCTCATCTCCTAGACTTCATCTTACCGAGATTACTACACCGCGTTGATCTCGACATCTCTACTGAGGTGACTTGCAGGAATCTCTAGTGGCGTCCCTCAGCCCAACAGCTTCATCGTGCATAGCTAGCGCTTAACCACGCATCGACTAGTACTTCCTTGTGTTTAGATTTTTTCTCGCAGGTGCTCAAATTCCTTTGAGAACTCCAGTCTTTTTCCAATTCGATTTGCAGCATCCCATAAGTTCTAGCGATCGTCCTATCCACGCTGCCCCTTTGCGATGAGCACGAGCTGCTGCAATATGTATTGCCCGTGAGCTGAGCCCTGACCCGCAATGCTGGTAGCTGTGCTGCTGTCCAAACCACTGCCGGCCACCTGCGTTGCCGATCACCGATCGGGAATCGTCTGTTGACAAATTTGAATTAGAAATCATATCCGCAAATTAGAGGGTCTTAGTGGACAAGAGACAACCGTGAAGAGCATTACACAGAAAAAGGCTCGCAGATGATCGTGAGGACTTCGGGCACACCAACAAAATCCCGCCTTATCTCACCGAATTCCCACCGCGAGCCTCCCTGTGGACGACCGCCAGTCGTGAGCATCGCCAGCCGTCCTCAATCCCTTGTCCGATCCAATTTGGAAGGTAATCCACATGTTTAGGTAATATTACCCAGCACCGATTTATTTTGAATATTTGACAACTTAATTTATGCTTATTGCAATCTAATTGCATCCTTACATTAGGATATATTTCCTAATTTGCAACCGCACATTATCTTTAATTCAATCTATAAGGTTTTAGATGAAATTATTGATCCTGCGGGAATCTTTATAATTAATATTTTGATCTTTAAGGCTTAAGATCAATTTATCAATTTTATTCGCGAAATTTCAAGTCGATGATTAGACATTGTTTCCATATTTGAATCGATTGGATGATACCTTTGTGGATTGAGTGGTTTGAATATTTTTATTGCTTTCCTTATTCTGAAAATACAAAAAGATTGCATTGCATACCATTTAAGTTAATTAAGTCATATTGCATGTTTAAGTAGGTTCTATGATATTCAAGATAAGATTCTAATTTAAATTAGGAATTGACATTGTTTGATACCTAAATTGAATTATATATTATCCTTGTTCTAGATAATTAATTTTCTGCATTTTTAATTACGAATTTAATTAAAAAAAATCCAAAAACGTCATGTGCATTGCATGTAGATTCATTGCATCACATCCATATCATCCGCCATGTCATATAGTTTAGGTCATGTAGTTAATGCATGCTATAAACGCATGTCATTTAGTGATTGCCTGATAGGTTCGTAAAAGCAAATCATTTAGTGATTGTTACTAGGTCCATTTAATTAAAAATTGTCCGCCATTAGAATTAGGCCATTTGGTTAAAATGCATTGCACTTGACTAAATTTCATTAAACAAGAGAAAATCCTAAAAATGATTGAGTTACTATGTGTTAATTAGAAATCATATCTAGTGTTGTTGATATGAATTTGGAGCTAACATTGCATATGCTTTCGTTGTTACAAAGTAAGTCCCGTAATTTATTGCTTTATGGGGTGTTAAATTGATGGTTTGTGCATCCGCATGGTCACTTCACATGTTAGGAAGTTAAATTAAAATCAATTCAAGCTGCCTACAAAATATTTTTTTCGCAATAAAAGATAAAAGATACCGAAAGAGTATTAGAAAAATCTAAACCAAACTCACAATCTCTAGTTCGTAGAAGTAAAGTAAAATCTCCATTACTTTACTTGGGTTTCCAATCGACCCACCAAAGAATAGATTAGTGGTGACTCCTAATTAAAAAATTATTTGCATGTTAAAAAATTAAATCTAAGTCGCGAATTGGTGAGCTTGGGAGAGCCAAAGCTAAGCTTAGACTTAGTAATCCATTAGCCAAACCCTAGGTGGTGCACTCGAGGTTAGGTCGCGACAGTATGAATTTATTTAAAATCATATCTTAAATTCTTAATAAATCTTTAATTACTCGCCAAAATTCTACATTGATTGATTAGAATAAGAGCTTTTTTATTAAGAAAATAAAATATAATGTAATAGCTTAGTGCGTCTAAATATAAACTATACCATAGATGTACACGAATTAAATATTAGAAAAAGAGAAGATTAAAAATATTTTTATCTATTAATTATTTCAAAGGATATAAACAAAGCCTTAGAACGGTAAGCTATTCCCTCTTGTGTGTTCTATTTAGGGTTCGAATAAACGGATGAAGTTAAATTGTTGATGACCGGCCACTGGCAGAAAGAGTAAGGAAAGAAAAAAAAAATCTATGTCAGCATCAGCCATACCATATATGACTATTGGCATCCACGTTAACAATTTTCGGCCAAAATTGGCTAGATGAACTAAATTGGTATCAATATGAAAAATGTTTTAAATTAAATCAGCTCCTTTAAAAGGTTACTATTTTGATAATTTTACCTGTGTCGAGGACACATAATTATGGCCAATACATGAAAATAATTTATTTATTTCTTGAATAACCTTGCTCTGATAGAACCACCGAAATAAAAAATAGAAGACAGCCATTTTTTTCCAATTTCCCTTGCCCAACAACGAAATGCATTGTCCAAAATTCAGGTAGAAGACTAGCAGGCGGTAGAACTGGTGTCCCGCGGAGCCGATCGAACTCCTAGACCTCAAATGTCCGCTCGTTGTCGGCCTAGTCGAGGTGCAGGTTGAAGAGGCCCGTCTTGGTTGGCCCGCTCGGGTCCGTCTCCATGGACTGGACCAGGTGGGCTGTCCAAAAGTTGGCGAAAGAGAAGTTGGAGGTCACATGCCTCCAGCGCTTGTAGTGCTCGTCCGACGCGCGCGAGACATCAATCAGATATTTTGGGACAGTGCACGTGTCAGCTTATGGCAAAAAAATTTTGAGCAAAGTGAAATCTTTTATACAGTACTCACTTTCACTTGAGTACTATAACTTTTTTTTCCTCGCTTGAATGTCATATCGAAATAAAATCGATCATTTGAGTGTTATTTCTAACATATCATTCTACATGGATTTTTTTTTATTATTTCCCATCCAACTTAGATTTTTTTATTTTTTTGTTTTGATATTTAAAAAAAAAAATCTTTCTTTTTGCCTTTTGTAAGGCCAGCAACCCTCATTGCTTGCAAAACACTTGCCCAAATCTGGCAAGAGTGTGACGTCCCTAGCACGTCATGGCTAACATAACTATCCAATTCTTTGCATTTTTAAGCATGTAAAAATATGTAATGACAATTCAGTACACACTAATTTCAAGCAATGCACGCAGATATATAAAACCAAGCACTTTCATTTCTTTTTTATATATATTTTAAGTGACAGGGTTGGGGTACACTGGATGATAAGCAAAAGGTACCACTACTCTATACTACACCCAAAAGCTCCAATAGCTGCGTCATTCTTACCTAAATACTATGTATGTACTATGTCATATGTCCTTCACCCACAGCACGTCCAAAATCTTAGTCTCGTTTTCCCAAAATGCTACTAAATTGAAAAATAATGATCAACCACGAGTTAGCACAAAGCTCAATAAGCAAACTACTAACCTATTTATACCACATAAATCAATAACAACACATACGAAAAAGTTCAAATATAAAAGACAAAAAATTATTATGATATAGACTTACCTGAGAACCTTTCTCAAAATTAATGTAACAAATAGAAAACATTTTCTTTGAAAAACAGTAACCGGGAAAGCTTGAATGAAATTTGGAAATGCAATAGATCATCTTTATTGTGAATTGACTGCCACCATCTTCCCAAGAACCTCGTTACCCCTCGAGTATCTTGCACCCATTCAGCATTGTGAGAACATTTGGCAAACCATGTTACACCCCTTACACATCCGAAGGAATTCAGTTACCCCTCTAGGCATCCCTTCCAACACCTAGAGCATTGTCATCCCAAGGACCGACATTATTCCCAAATCACACACTCATTCCATGTTGCAACAATTCAAATCTTTCAATTTAAACTAGCCATTCACAAAGTAAAATGCACAGGAGCAGTTCCGTATCCACTAGGGGTAAGCATCGGTCCAGGGTCAACTTTGGACCGACCCTGGATCAGCCCCACCCTGCCGGTCCTGGTTCAGTTCCTAGGGAAATTGGGTCGGTCATTGGTCCTAGAATTCCAGGACTAGCATTGTACGGGTCGGTCCTCGGTCCTGAGAGTTTTTGGTCGGTCCAATCTGGACCAACCCTGAATATATATATATATATATATATATATATATATATTTATATATTTATATTTATATATATAATATATTATTTATGATTTTTATATAGAGAAAACCTTAAAATAAACAACGTCAATAACATTAAATAGCTCTTTAGTAAGGAATTCAAGTAATTTTACATTGTTCTTTAATAACTTAGATTTTTAATGTCTTTTACGACGTCAATAGTCATAATTTATGAAGGAGGAAAATGTTTTTGTGAGGAGTCCTCACGGCGTCCAAAAGAGTATAAATAACTCCTTATGGCATCCTCATCTAGTATTCATTATCTTATGTCTTATTTGTCCTCTTAGTTTTCAATTTGCCAATATCAAAAGAAACAACTTCTTTGCTTGCCACTCGACACTCGCCTCGCTCGCTTTGGGTCACTCGTGCTACTCACCGCTCAATGCTCGCTTGGCTTGTTGTTCCCCGCTCGACATTCGATGTTCATTCTGTTTGACGATCACCCCACTTGACATTCACCGCTTGCCTTTCTTAACTGACCTCACTCATCATCGAACCCATTAGGTCGGTATAGTCATCGGTTGCCCTTTCAAGGAGTACAAAAAATGAAATAAAAAATTATTGGTTAGTCATGGGTTGACTTTGAAACCGGACCAAACCCATTGGGTTAGTCCGGTACTCAATCGCTTTTTTAAGGAGTACAAAAAATGAAATAAAAAAGTATCGGTTGGTCCCAAGTTGACCCTGTAACCGAACCGAACCCATTGGGTCGGTCCGGTCCTCGGTCCCAAGCTCAATAGGGTCGGTCCCCGGTCCCAAAAATTGAGGACTGGCACTGTGCGGGTTGGTCCTAGAATTAGGGGGTGGACCGGCTCAACCCGGACCATGCTCACCCCTGGTATCCACCACCAATTATCCTTTGAAAATCAAAGAAATGGTACAAACATTTAATTGACCGTATCAATTCAAAAGACGGATTGCAAAACAAGAGTTTATCCAAAATCGATAGGAAAATGGTAGCTTGCCCATCTGTAGAAATCAAGGGTATTCGCCAAGCAAATTAGTTTCAAAAATCACTGATCTTTAACATGACGTGGATGGGACTCCGAGGAACATTTTTCATGCGGAACTCAAGGTCCAATTTAGCTTGTAAGGGTCCTAGTAATTTTCTGTATTTCGGATCAAAATAGGGCACGAAGCCAGGTTTCAGCAAGTTCAGGAAATAGCATTTTGGATGCCTAATTGAACTCCAAATATCATGGAAAAATTCCACCTTATAGTTTAAGATGGGGAAGGACATTAGTCCAAATTGTTGATAAAAAATCCTTAACTAAGAAAAGGTTTGGAAATGGCTTATAAAAATAATTTTGGACCCACATAGTTTTTGAAATATATTTTGCACATATAAAGTCCGAAAATTCTGAATTAAAGTATATTGTAGAACAAGACATAACACGCAACTTTTATGAAGAAGGTCCCATCAAAATTGTACCACAAAATCCTACAGAAAATTGGCAAAATTCGGCCTACAGTAAATTGACCTAAAAATAGTCGTAACCTCGGATCTGTAGAAGATTCGTGTCAATTAAATTCAAACCAGTACACATTTCAACATCTAGCATTCTGACACCATATCCGTAGTTTCAATGAACCAAAAATTCAACAATCCTTACAACACATGTATACTGAAACCGCCGATGAGCACAATTAGACACGAAATCAATCGATACGCTTAAAACTCTAGGAAATCGACCTTGACATATGGAAATCAACCTATGTAGCATAAATGGTAAGTAATTCACTTGCCTCTAGTCCAAAGCAAGTGTTGATGCAGTTGTGGCGAGGTCTCATAAGCCTGGTTGTGGCTGGTCGTTCGTCGATCCGCGACGAGTTGATGGGGCGGCTTGAGGACAGTGTGGCGGCACAAGCGGCTGACGCGATGAGGGCGCGTCGCTAGCAAAGGTGGCGGCGATTCTTGGCGTTGCGCGGCCAAGGGACTGAACGGGAAGGGTGGAGAGAGAGGTCACGATGATGAGGTAAGGGAGGGGCAGAATGTAGCCTGTCTGGCTGTTGCTGAGGGATGAACGAAGGAACATGGGTTGGCTGGATTTAAATTTTCGGTTCTTCTCTCTTCTCACCGCCTTTGCATGGTGTTGGTCAATATTTTCAACTCGTGGCAGCCCCAAGGAGAGACAGCTAGAGGGGAACGTGGCTTGGCTGGGTAAATTTTCATTTACCTCTTTTACCGCCTCATGGGCGTGGTCAACAATTGATTGCCACGTCTCGCGACAGCACAAGGAGAAGCCAGCTGGGTGAGGTAACGTGAGTTTGGGGCTGAAGACTTGGCCGCAATTTTACTGCCTCATCTTGCCATAGTTGGCGGCCAATTGGAGAGCACTCGGCTAGGCCGAGTGACGGGGCAAGGTGGCCGTGCAACAGTGACGCGGCAACGAGGTGGCGTGGCATCGTGCGATGAGGTGGTGCGGTGACAGGGTGATATGGTACGGTGGTGAGCTTGGTGTCCAAGAGTGCACAGCTTTGTTGAGCAATGACCTGGATGTCACTGAGGGCCTTCGTGGCCGAGGGCGAGGCAGCTTTCCCTCGGCCACGAAGGCCCTCTACAAGGGCATTGCGGCTGCAGGTGAGGCCACAAAGCCCTTGCCGGCTCTAGGCGGGTTTCGTAGCTAGCAAGGGTCACTGATGACCCTCGTTAGCCCTAAAAAATGGCAAAGAAAAAGGAGAATAAAAAAATATTAAAAATTATTTAAAATTATTTATGTTTGGCGACGCCACGTTAGACTATAGACATTCATGTTGGATTTTTTCCAAAGACAAATTACTGATGGCACTTCAATGATCAATTTTGTAAATTTGTGGCACTCATGTGAGGAAAAAAAATATTAACATCGTATGAAAGTAATAACATTTATATTATTCTTACCAAGTACAATACGACAGAAATCACTCTCGTAGTGGTGGTGACACCACTTGCCACCACCGGGCAAGCAGCCCCTTGCCCTTTCTTGCAGAGAGGGCTATGATGGCCGAGCGGGGAAAAAAAAATCCTACACACGCTTCTAGCTTCCTCCATCATTTTTTTTATTATTATTTTTCTTCTATTCCTTCTGTCGACTTTTTTTTATACGACACTCACGAGTGTCGCATCATCACCATGAGTCCAAAAAAATGAAAAGTTCATAAGAAAAATTCCATGTAGACTTTCCTTCCATTTAAAACTAAATTGATAACAAAATGACTCAAATGACAAACTGGAATGAATTTTAGGACATAAATAATCTAACAAAAAAATTTAGAATTAAAGTGACCAGTTGACATAAGATCTAAGACTTCCGTTGTCATTATTCAATCAAAAAGAAATGGATTCTATTAGGAATTATTCACAAGGTTAGAGACAATAAGATTTGGTGAAATTGTGAGATACGATTTACTTCTTTTTTCAATGAACAGATTCTAAATCAAATTCCATGGGCTCCTAAAGTGGCATCAAAGCGCACAATGCACCAAGAAACATGTGCATGCAATATAACTCATCACTGACTTATTAAAACAAGGTACGAGAGATTTAATTGATATCAATGAAAATGTCAAAAGTAAGAAAGTTTTCGTCAAAGTGAATAATGTAATTGTAGCGATGTGCAACAATAATGAAGGGTCACAAAGAGAAGCAAAGCTAGTGAATCATTTTATTCTGAAGATAGGATACACAGGGAACAAAGCAATCCTCACATAAGTACATGAATACTCCAAATGGAATATCTTATTAAAGCAATTGAATCCATCCCCGAAATAACATTTTTAGTGACAATATTGACCAAACCAACAATACTTTCCTCCATCCCCGCATCCTGTCTTTTCTTCATCACCTCTACTATGAATCCACCACAGAAGATTTGAAATGGAGTTCCCATCATCAAAACCGCTCAAGCTCCTCACTTTTTCCAGCGCACTACCTTGGTCAAAAATCCCTTCCAAAGCACACACAAATCCTTTCCATCCTTCAATTCCCTCCCTGTTCAGTGCCGGGTATGTCCAATCCACCAGCTGTTTCACAAACTGGACATTTGAGAATAGAACCTCAGTGATAGGCGACAGAGGCAAAACCTGAATTCCAAGCCTACAATCTCTCTGCTCCGCGCCGGCAAACCAAAGACCACTGTCCCTTTTGTTAGCCCACAGAACACCCACCACCCTGTTCTCCCTAGTGAAGTCTTCCTCATATAAATTATCGCCTTCTCTAACATGCCACCATGTTTGAGCTGCTTGTATTTCCATTTCAACAAGCGTGGACCCGATAGCAATAAGATGGGTGTCTCCATAGGCTAATCCCATTAAAGCAGCTGAATAGTAAGCATTCACAGCCTCGCTCGTGCTCTCCTGATTTCGCCCATCCGCAAATTCAATCAATCCACCAGCCCAGGAGTGCAATTTATACAAGTCAAAGCATCTCAGACGCGGATAATTGGAATTCAATCTTTTCCCCAAATTCATGAAATCTGCCATCAGTGAATAAGCTTGAGGCCTGTACTTCCTTCCCCATACAGGATCAATCTTGGCGACAACAGCAATTCCATAAAGGAAGTACCCTAAATGATAGTGATGAGCATTGTACAACCCGAAGCCAACATCTTCACCAGGATTGGTTGATCCTAGCTTGGTGATAATCCCACCCCATTTTGCATCATAAAAGAATCCATTACCACTAAAAGTCCCATCCAACCATGGTTCTATGGTGCTCTTCAAATATTTCCTGATGGTCGGGATAACTTCAAGATAACATACCTCCTCAGCAATCAAAGCCAACCTCGCCACTCTAGCGATCAATTTCCCATAAGAATAAGATGAAGTTGTCGTTATTGCAGCTGGATTAAGGGACTCCACATCCCTACGAAGGGCTTGAATGATTTCATCGCGTGACTCTTCCTTGATGCCTCTGGTTGAATGCCAAGTAATAGAGACAGGATAAGATCTCAACACCCAGGAATCTCCAACCACACCAACAAGATCACCATCGATACTCCTATACTTAAAATCCTCCAACATAGTGACATGGCAGTCCTCAAGAGACAAAAGTCGAACGTGGAGCGGGTGCGCGAGCATGAGCAGATCCCCCCATCCTCTCTTCTCCCATTTGTACTCCAGAAAAAACGGTCTAGTCAACACTACATCACCAGACAGAGCATACGAAGAACTGAACCTATCCAAAACCTCCTCACTAAGTGATCCACTGTCAGGCAAACAAGCAATCCTAATAACCCCAGAAAAACTTCCGGAAGTAATCGCATTGAGACTGTGACTGAAACTAATCGGGGAGGAAGTGTAAACAAGCCAAGTCTGATTGTTGTTGAGCTTCAAAGTATGCTTGGTGCGGCTACTGTTCGAAGAGAGCGAGAGGATCGCGTGAATCGTTGAGATCGCAACCTCCGTCCCGTGGTTGACCAAGCAGGTCAAGTAGGGGCTCCCCCTGATGAGGACAAACCTTAGGTTGGAAGTCACAAAGTCCAGCGTGACGCTAAGGTCGCTGTACGACGAGATTATGTGACGCTCCGCCTCCGGCACCATGTCGCGTGTGGCGTCATTGCCCAAAACGGCGGAGACAATGAGGTCGGCATTGAACACTTGGTACAAAGAGGCAGAGGAGGCGACGCAAGAAGGGAACGAGATGGAGACAGAGGACAGGGAGGGCTTGACGAGGTAGGGATGAATGTACTCAGCTTGGTCGCCATTGTTGAGAGCAAAGTTCTGGAAGAAAGAGTTTGTCGGGAGTGGGGCAGAGAGGAGGCTTGGTGAGAAGAAGGAGAAGGATCGGGGAGGACCGTGGACTCAGCGCGTGGGAAGATGAAGGGGAACTTGGGCTTTGGCGGAGACGTGGGGGGCGGCGGCAACGAAGGTGGTGGGGATGGAGGAGATGGAGGAGGAGGAGGAGGAGGAGGAGGGGAGGAGGAGGAAGGCAATTGCCAAAAGGCTTGCAGACAAAGATTTTGACTTTTCGCATAAATCTCTCCTCATTATTTAAATTAATTATCTGTTTGGTGGTTGGTGGTTTCGTTACCAGAGTTTAACAGATTTTCCCTCTTTTTTTTTTCTTTTTTTGTTTTATTTTTCCTCAACTAGGGATGACTCACTAGAGAAAATTGAGAAAAAAAAAGGAAATTGATTATTACAATAAAGTAGGAAAATCAAACCTGAAGGGTGAAAGAACTCTTTTAAGGTATGATCTTTTCGACAGGTAGCAACCGAATCACCAGGAATTGATTGCTCGCTAGCTTTTTCTTCGTCTCGAGGGTCTATTTTTATGGGATCGAAAAGGGAAGGAGGTGTTTACCAGGAGTAATTAAATGAAGACTTGGGATGAGGATGGGAACGATGGAAATGGAGCTGGTCGATATCGATGTTTTTTCTCTTTTTTGAGTGGAAAAGAGAGTTGGAAGGGGATTGGATTGGAAGTGAAGTTGAGGAAGGGACGGGGAAGGCAATTTAAAATGGATTTGGGAATATGAATCGGAAGTAAGTAAAGGATCAACGTCCGGGAACTCCTAGAATTTTTCGACGGCAAGGAAGGGAGACAGAGCTAGTGAAGGTCGAGTCATGGAAAATGGTGTGGAACATTAAAAAAGATAGGATGTACAGGCAAAAGAGGAAAGAACCTTGAAGGACTTGCTAAATTTGTTTTTTTTAGGACAAAGGCAAAGTGATTAAAAAAAAGGGATAAGTGCATTGGAAGTATCAAAGTTTGTCGTGAAAATGCAATTAATTTCTAAAACTTTTAAAAAGTGCAATTAAGTCCTAAAACTTGTTTCAAAGTACAATTAAGTTCTAAAACTTTCAAAAAGTGCAATCAAGTCCTAAAACTTATCAAAGTTGTTCAATTTAAGTCCTTCCATTGATTGCATTTTTTGAAAGTTTTAGGACTCGATTGTACTTTCAAGACAAGTTTTAGGACTTGATTAAACTTTAGTGACAAGTTTTAGGACTTAATTGCACTTTTTGAAAGTTTTAGGACTCAATTGCATTTTCATGATAAGTTTTAGGACTTCTAATGCACTTATCCCTATAAAAAAAAAGGTAATGGAATGGCTTTTGAACGACATTTACTGCAAGTATAATTGTCGAGGATGTTCAAACTCCAACCCTTCTTTCACTTCCCTTCGAAAAGAAAAAGGGCAGGTCACGCAATTCGACTTGGCAAGAAAGCATCAATTAAAGAGAAAAACTCAAGTAACCGATGTTACCGGATTCGAAGATCGCATGGATTCTAAAATTCTATTGATGGTGTTACCTAAATATATATGTGTGGATAGATTTATCATATGAAATTATGTTGCTCTCAAAATATGATGAATGGTATAAGTATTCAAGTGAGGACGAAAGGGTTAATTTTTCTCCATCATCATTGTCACGCACCCTTCTTTTGACCCGAAGAGACACTTGACATTTTGACTCCATGAAATGGAAAAAGTAATCGTTCCGCATGTCGATAGCACCAAGCATGCACCAGTGCTCGCAATCGGCCGCCGTCATGTTCCAATCCGACAAACGCCCGCGTCGATTGAGGCATCCATCGGTCTAAGGATCAGGCCTCGATGGTATCCAGAAGTCTAAATGTCAAGTCCCTCTCGATTCCCTCCCTTTTGGCCACCCTGAACTCCTCTACTTGAGTTAAGTAGAAATCGAAATCGTGTCCCTTGAGCTTTATTCTGTCGCCCGTAAATAGTCTCATTATTTCTTAGAGCATTAAAAAAAAAAAAAAATCCAATCGCCATTTCCAAATCTAGAATTCTGCATCATTAGAACCAAAAGACTTCTTCATTTCGGACACATTCTTTCCTAAAGAAGGCAAAGAAATGACATTTTCAAGAGCAAATCTGCTAGCGTCCGAACCAAGACCTACATCATTAGCTTCAATTTGAATCATCATCACTGAAAAACTATTGAACACAACCTTGCATGCATGTGTCACCGTCCGTGATTCTCCCATGCTCATGTGCCTTTGTGAGTGGAGCTTGTGATTATTGGATAAAGAGTGAGTGATATAGAGGAGATGAAAACAATTGATCAGTGAGAGTGGTGTTAGGACACTGGTGCAAGGAGTTTTAGGATAGAACGAATATATCTCTATGAAACTTTGAAGGCAACATTGTCCTTCCATGCACAAATTGGTCGAGCGTTAATCCAACTCTCTTGATGAGACCATGGTAAACTGAAATCAGTTGTTGTGCTGGATGCCCAAGCTATATGGGCATGATACAATCCAAATTGGAAATGCAATTCACCAGACTATTCTTAAGCATAATTAAAGAAGGAAGGCTGAGCTGGTGTTCTCGGCTCACTAAGTGCCATACAAGTTATTCCACAGGCAAGAAACTGTCGACTCATGACAAATGATGTCAGAGCAGGATCCTTATAGTAGGTGGTTGATTTAGGGAAAGCCTATGAGGGCGGAGAGTGATTGTCGAGGCCAAGAGGGCTCGAACATCGTGCGGCTCTCGTCTACCTTCTAGGATGGCAATGTGGGTATAGGAATGGACTGAATTGCTCACTAGATAGGGATAACGTTTCTGGATCAATCGACGAATCTTAAGAAGAGGTCTGTTATCACATTTCCAACAAGGGGAGAACCCTCCATTGGTCTACAGAGATTAGGAGGAGTTAAGTAGGAGAAAGAAGGTGTTACCAAGGGAGCATAGTTGGTTGGGGGTGCCATACTTGTCAAGGAACACAAGTGACTGAAGATTTATGATCGGTGTTAATTGAGGAAAGCTGCTAGTGGAGCGAGGTGGCCTGTTTTGTTAGACAAGTGTCGCCATCTATGTAAGTCTCAGGGAATGGTATTGATGGTTGGGAAACACAAGGAAGTAATAGAACATCTTGTGATGAGGGTGTTGCGGAAGTGAGGAGGAGAGAATGTCACAATTCATGATTTTTCCCATACTCGTGTGCCCTTATGAGTGGACGATGGAGTTACCGGTTGAAGAGATAGTGATGCAAAGGGGATGAATACAACTAGTCCATGAGAGTTGCGTCAAGACGGTCGGTATTAGATATTCTAGGATACAACGAATATATCCTACAGAGCTCTGAATGTGGGTTTGCCTCTCGTGCACAAACTGGTCAAGAGTTGATGCCACTCTTCCGATAAGGTCATGATAGGTTGAAACTAGTTATTATGCCCAAAGTGATATGCTATCTCGCTCTATAGACTGGATTCTTGAGCTATGCTAGGCGTGGTATGATTCGATATGAAAATGCAATTTGTTGTACTGTTCTTATGAATAACTAAAGGAGGAAGAATGGCTTGGTGTTGTCGGCTCACCAGCTACCGCACAAGTTATTTCACGACCAAGGGACTGTCGACCCATGACAACAGCTACTAGCCAAAAGAGGCCCTTAAATGCAAATGATACGGAAGCCAATAAATTAAGAGCACGCATGATTACATTTTTATTCTGAAAATCAATAGCTGACTAGAAATTGATTTCTTAATTTCTATTCTCTAGATAAGTTTTTAAGCAAAGAAATGCGTTTGATAACAACTAAGAATTTCTGTTTCTGAAATAGAAATTTGTTTGATAATAGAATAAAATTTTATTTTTAGGGGGCGGTGGGTAGCGTCTAGTGGTGGGCAGCCGACGTCCCACAGCAAGCGGGTGGGTAGCGGCCACTGACGAAAGTGAATTATGAGAAGATTTTTATTTCTCAATTTTGTTTCAGAAATAGAAAAGCTAAAAATTTAATTTCTAATTTCTACTCCAAATTTATTTCTGGAATAAAAATCTATTCCAAAAATAAAAAAAAATAAAATTGTGTTATCAAATTGATTTTTGTTCCAAACCTTTTCCAAGAAAAAAAATTAAAGAAACAAAAAGTTTGTCATGCACGCGCTAAGTGACGCCAAGGGCACTTACACCACCGAGGGGACATAACAACAATGGCTGCATTTGGTTCCATCCTATCGGATCGCCAGCAAACACGATCGATTTCCCTTGAAACATCTCCAAGAATTGGCCCGCGTTGAATTGAGGCAGCTCACGCGCTTTAGGATTTTACCTTCCCTTCAAGAACTCAGTGTCGGGGATCCAAATTTCGGATAGTTGTGCTGATCAATGATCGAAGGTCAATTCACGTTGGTATAGGACATGCCGTTGGGGTTATCGACCCATTCTAAACGCGTCGCGTCTCTTCTCCACTTGCTCTCTTCTTTTCAACTCCATAGATGGTTGGATATCTGGAAGCCAGCTGATGACAAACAAATAAAGAGGGAACTTCATGTTCGCAATTGAGCGAAGCAAACGTTTAGTACAAGAAATTAACTATTCCTGCATAGGTACACTAGCATTACTATAATCAGTTGTTAGGATTATGTTTTGGGTCGCATAGGGTATAATTTGGTTTGTATCTTTCAAGTGTATCTGGTGGGTATGATTAAGTTAAGACATCGATCATATACCACACGCGCAACCAAATTATTCATTGCCATGCTCCTTTAATTTCCCCTTGGCAAGGCAACAATTGTTGAACAAATAGTCAGTCAAGTATCACATAACAGATTGTGTGGTTTGTTCTATTTCGAGCACTAGCTTTTTCAAGAACCAAACGGTTTATTCTAATAACAAGTGACAATCATCCTTAGGTCCAATTAAAAATTGGTTAAACGTACTTTGGGGAACATTGTTCTAGTTCTGCATTTTCTCATAACACCAGTTACGATGTGTGCAACTATTGCAGAGGGATTTTGTTCATATTATGCTTCGAGTTTGAGTTATTATACAGAACCCGACTTGATCCGAGGATGTAGATTGGTTGTTAACCCAATTTGTTAGGAAAGAAATTCAAAGAATCGCTGGGAGGGTATATAGATGTATACGTGGAGATTTGTCTTTATTTCGCTGGATAAATATTAAGGTTTGACCATGCTTGACTTTTCTTTATCAAATTGCTGCACGTTGGACTCTTCCTATTAAAATGGCAGGATAAAGACAAAATATAGGGGCACACAAATATTCCGCGTGAATAAGACAATTCGTAAGTTTTGCTAGTCTGAAGAAGTAAGAGAATGGGGCGCGGGCACTTTGAGTGCAATAGAAGAGAGTTGAAGCCCAACTTCGGGCGTGTTCGGTCATGGGGCTAGGCATTTGGTGAGATATTGAGTGTAATTGGGATTTTGAAAATATAGAAAGTGTTTGAGTGACTCGAGTCTAATTATAATCTCTATTATATAACTTGATTTATAGTAAAATTCGTTACAACTCTTCCTGTGAATATAGATTATTATGATCGAAACATATAAATCTGGTGTTCAATTTATTTGTTTATTCCATCTATTTTATTATTTAATCGCTTACCTTTCACAACATAAAATATGACTTCATCGTTGTGGACTTCATATTTGGACTTGAAGCATTTGATATATTTTGAGTCTTTCGAGGCCAATGTTCTTTTGTCGTTTATGTCATGTTTTTTTCCTTGTTTTTCTTTTAAGCCCCATTAGAGTTAAAGCTCTGACAGCAATTGAAGGCTCACACCATATGTCTCAAGAAGCGAAGGTTATGGATTTTGATTTATTTTACAAAAAATATATGTATGAATTTATTTAAAATCATATCTTAATAAATCTTTAATCACTCACCAAAATTTACATTGATTGATTAGAATAAGAGCTTTTTTATCATGAAAATAAAATATAATGTAACAGCTTAGTGCATCTAAATGTGAACTACACCATAGATTTACACGAATTAAATATTAGAATAAGAAAAGATAAAAAAAAATTATCAAATTAATTATTTGAGAGGAAACAAACAGAGCCTTAGAATGGTAAGTCATTCCCTTTGTTGTATTCTATTAGGGTTCAAATAAATGGATGAAGTTAAATAGTCGGAAACCAGCCATTGGCAAAAGGAGTAGGGAAAGAAAAAGGAAGAAAAATAAAAAAAGTATATTTAAAAAAAAAAAAGGTCCACTCCAATGCCAGCTGTGCTACATGATCACCGGCATCCACGTTAACAATTTTCAATCAAAATTGAAACCAATATGAAAAATTTTAAGATTAAATTAACTCAATTGAAAAATTACTATCTTGGTATTTTTCCAAGTACCAGGGACACATATTTATGGCCAGTACATGAAAGTAATTTTATTTCTTGAATAAACTCGCTCTGATGGAACCACCGAAACAAAACAAAAAAAAAAAATAGTCAACAACCAATTTTTCCAATTTCCCTTGCCCAACAAGAAAAGCCATCGTCCAAAAATCAAGTAGAAGACCAGCGGGCGATAGAACTAGCGTCCCGCGGAAACGATCAGGCGATCAAACTCCTAGACCTCAGATGTCCACTTTTCGTCGGCCCAGTTGAGGTGTAAGCTGAAGAGGCCCGTCTTGGTCGGCCCGTTCGGGTCCGTTTTGCATGGACTGGACCAACTGGGATGTCCAAAAGTTGGCGAGCAGAAAGTTGGAGGTCGCATACCTCCGGCGCTTGTGGTGCTCGTCCGGCACGTGCGAGACATCGATCGGACATTCCACCTGCCATCATCAGGAAAATGTTCGTCCGACATATATCGGCTATTTTGGGACGACGCACGTACCAATTTATGGCAAAACTTCTTCAAGCAACAATAGTTACGATAAGGAGTAAAACAGCAAAAGGACTATAATTTTTATATGATGTCGTATCAAAGTAAAATCGATTATTTATAAATCATTTTATATGGATTTTTTTATTAATTTCCCATTTGATGTAGATTTTCAAATTTTTTATTTTTATTTTTATTTTTTCAAGGTTGGCAACCTTTCCCGGTTGCGAAACCCTCGCCCATATTGAGGTGAGAGTTACCTTGCCCTCAAACACAAAGGCCCTAGGCAGGGGCATCATGGCCATAGGTGAAGCCCGAACGTTCTTGCCAATGCTCAGCAAGGGTTTCACAACCGGCGAGGGTCACCAATGACCCTTGCTGACTCTTAAAAAGGCAAAGAAAGAAGGAAAAATTATTTAAAAATTATCCACGTCAGAACCGGCAAAGCCACAATGGATGTCTGGTTCCATGTTGGATTTTCCAACAAGACAAATTGCCAATGGCACTTAATTGATTGATTTTTTAAATTTTTGGTACTCAAGTGGGTGAAAAAAAATTTTATTATATTCAAATGAGCATTGTACGAAAGTTATAAAACTTGCGTTATTCTTATCCTGCTACGGTACAGCAAAAATCACTCTCGTAATGGTGGCGACACCATTTGCCACCACCAGGCAACCAACCCCTTGCCCTTTCTTGCAGCGAGGGCTATGACCCTCTCCGATGGCCAAGCGAAAAAAGAAAAAAGATCTATGCACACTTCCAGCTTCCTCCACCATCTTTTTTTGTATTTTTTATTCTTCTTCTATTCTTTTTGTCAAGTTTTTGTCGTATGACATTCACGAAAGCCGCATCATACAAAAATCCATTACCACTAAAAGTCCCATCCAACCATGGCTCTATGGTGCTTTTCAAATATTTCCCGATGGTCAGGATAACTTTATGATAACACACCTCCTCAGCAATAAAGCCAACCTCGCCGCTCTGGCAATAAATTTCCCATAAAAATAAGATGATTTTGCCGTTATTGCAGCTGGATTAAGGGACGCCACATCCCTACGAAGGGCTTGAATGATTTCATTGTGTGATTCCTCCTTGATGCCTCTGATTGAATGCCAAGTAACAGAGACAGGATTAGATCTCAACACCCAGGAATCTCCAACCATGCCAACAAGATCACCATCGATTATCCTATACTTAAAATCCTCCAACACAGTGACACGGCAATTCTCACGAGACAAAAGTCGAACGTGCAGCGGGTGCGCGAGCATGAGCAGACCCCCCCAATCCTCTCTTCTCCCATTTGTACTCCAAGCAAAATGAACTAGTCAACACTGCATCACCAAAAAGAGCATACAAAGAACTGAACTTATCCAAAACCTCCTCGCTAAATGATCCACCATCGGGCAAATAAGCAATCCTAATAACCCCCGAAAACCTTCCGAAAGTAATTGCATTGAGACTATGACTGAAACTAATCGGGGAGGAAGTTGTGGCATCCCAAAATTCAAAGCCAAGCCATAAGGTGTGTTAAAGTCTTTAATTAGGTGATAAAAATTTCCTAAGGTTTATACCTTAGCCATTAGTCTTTTAAGATTTGATGATTTGTGCATATGATTGTGAAAATTTAAATTTGATAGATTAATAATCTATGCTTGGCCATGTACTTTATAAACTAAATTTCAATAAACAAGATGCCCCAAGACTTTGGCCAAGATGAAAATTGAAATTTAAAAATATTTATAAAAGAATTTTTTTTTAAAAAGGGGGGAAAAGTCAATTTTAGGTTGGGCCTTAGGCCCATTGGCCTAAACTTTTAATGGGCCAAGTTGGCCGGCCCAATAGAGGCCCAAGAGGGAGTGGTCAACCGGCCACAAGGAAGCCCAACTCCAAGGCCCATGATGCATGCAATAAGACAAGTGGCAAGAAGAAGGCCATGCATTGGCCATTGACAGAGGCAATCTCATGATTGCTAATGATGAGAGTTTGGGGGTATAAGGAAGGAAGAGAGAGAGAGGGTGGCCGGATTTTCCCATTTGGCCGAGAGAGAGGGTGAGAGAGAGAGAGATTTCGAGAGAGAGGAGAGGCTGAGAGAGAGGAGGAGCCGCCGTGTGCCGCCGTGTTCGCGCCGTACACCGTCGACCGACCGGTCTAGAGGCAAGTGGGAGTCCTCTAGCTTCTCTTGCATGCTTGTATGTTGTTTTGCATGTTAAATTTTTGGGTGTTTAAGTGAGAAAAACCGAGGCGTGGTTGGCTTATTCTTGAATCGCATGACTGTTCTTGCTCGGATTATGTGAGTCAGAAAGTTGTTTGAGCTTGCATGTGTTTTTAGAGTCCGATTTTGGCTTCGATTTCTTCATGAAAGTTTTAGCTAACATCTTTAAATATAACATACTAAAATTTCGTGGAAAATTATTGAGCTTTGAGGGTTAAAGTCTCATCCTATGGAGACCCCAGATCTGGAAAGATTTTACTGACCTTTGGTTGGATTTGTGGTTGCATGTTGGTTTGTGTTGAGAATCTCACTTCGATTTCTTCATGAAAGTTGTAGGGGACATCTTAAACTACAACATACTCAAATTTGAAGTGAAATTAACAATAATAGACTAGTAAATCAACTAGATCTTGAAGACGGTGATTCTGGTGATGTATTCCGAGACACCCGAGACTTCATGGACATAGATGATGACTATACTCTGGTTATTTGACTTATATCTCTTCATGAAACTTGTAGAGGACATCTTGATGTATAACATATCCAAATTTCAGAGGAAACGAAAGAGAATAGGTAGGTGAAATCTCAATATTTCGGAGAAGCTTGCACTGGACGATGCGGTAATGGATCCAGAAGCTTCGTGAGACTGTATAAAATAATCTAAAAATAATCTGGCTTGAAATTCTTCATGAAAGTTGTACGAAAATGTCTTGGTTATCACTCGGTAAAATTTCGTAATTTTTGGAGGCCTTATGGATATTTTAATCGAATTTCTTCGAAACCGTGCATTCTGGTTTCATCCGAAAATCATATGATGTTTTGTGAAAATTGTGAGATTGTGTAAAATTCTATTTGGCCATGTATTTTGCATGTAATTATGATCCTATTGGCTTGTTTGATAATTGCTTTAATTTTATTTTTAATATTTATGAAAGTGGCAAAAGTTGAAATTTAAAAAATAAATAAATAAATAAATAAAATGGATTATTTTATTGGCCATAAATTCCATTAAATTTATTAATAAATAATTATACATTGTTGCATGTATGATAAGGTCTTGGTGTGTGCATGACATTGAATTGAGATGCATGTGTGAATTCTATGCCAAATATGACTTGTTTGATGTCACGCCATATGCCATGATAAATTGAGATCAAAATAATGGTAAATGTGGATAATGATAAGTGAGGAGGTGGTTGTGGTGGAGGATAATGCCCGGAATGTATAGAGATGCATTGCCGCATGGCCACGGGAGATTTAGGATGTCCGGAATGTGGGGGTGTCGGAAGCCCGTCGAGGTTTCGCCCGAAGGGAATGCCTCGCGATGCTAGGATTTGGGGTGCGGGATGCCCGGCCAGGGAGTGTAAATGCCGGAAGCCTTGTCGGAGGTTTCTGCCCGAAGGGAATGCCTCGTGATGCCAGTTGGGATGCGAGATGCCCGGAATGTGGGGGGCCGGATGCCCGGTGGCTTGGGATGGCTGAATGCCGGAAGCCTCGAAGGTCTTTGCCCGAGGGGATGATGAAATTGATGATTTGAGGAATGGGTGATGTGGTGATCAAAATTGAAAGCTAAAAGTGGAAATTGAGCCCATGGCATGATATGCATGATCATGATGATGATGATATGTGATATGGAATAATGATGATCACCCATGGCATGATATGCATGATGATATGCATGATGATGATGATGATGATGATATGTGATATGGAATAATGATGATCACCCATGGCATGATATGCATGATGATATGCATGATGATGATAATGATGATGATATATGATATGGCATGATGACATGTGTAATGTGATGATGTCATGATGATGATGACATGTATGATATAATGATGCCATGATGATGATGACATGTGTGATACGATGATGCATGATAGTATGCGCATGGCTTCAAGGTAAGTAACGCCTGTAATGCATGTATGATTTGTATGATGCATTAAGTTGTTATTGGATTCCTTATCTGCTGAGTGGTTGTACTCACCCCTTTTGGGGACCAACATTTCAGATTAGCGGTATGCCGCTTCACCGTCACGTGGGATGCATTTTACGGGTTACCGTCGACGTCGAGGTAGAGTGTGAGGAGTTCAGCTGTCCTTTCTGTACTGGACTCACCTACATACGTGTGCGCTGTTTTGTCTCATACGACATAGGCCTGGTGGGGGCCCGATTGTCCAGAGTTTGTCTCGTCCACGTTCGCCGTGACGGGGTGATGAGAGGATGCTACCACCGCCACCGCCCGACGCGCCCGGACTGGGTGTGAGACCTATGTGTGACGAGTATGGGCTGTTTCTTTTTGAATAGTTAGCCGACACTTATGATGGGGTTGTGCACATATGATGTAGAGGGTCGAGGGTTCTTTTGAGGTTTTTAGGCTGGACATGGCTGAGTCCTAGCTTTTCCTTTTTGATGTACCGACCCAAAGAAGTCCCATCTTGAAGATATATGTAAATAAAGCGTCGTGGCTTGTCTATAAAAAAAAATTATGGTGATTAGTGGTGTGTATTGGTATCATGGTTGGTAGGGGAGAGATGGTGATGCTTTATTTTGCTTCCGCTAGTGAGTCGCGTTAGGACCGCTTTTAAAAAAAAAAAAATGCCTGTGAATAACGACGCTTCTTCTAAGTGTAGAACAAAAGGGTAATAAGATGTAACATCGGTGCTTGTGGCAACCTTCGAAGGGTTCGGGGTGCTATAGAAGTGTAAACAAGCCAAGTATGATTGTTGTTGAGCTTCAAAGTATGCTTGGTGTGGCTATTGTTCGAAGATAGCGAGAGGATCGCGTGAATCGTGGAGATCGCAACCTCGGTCCCGCGGTTGACCAAGCAGGTCAAGTAGGGGCTCCCCCTAACGAGGACGAACTTCAGGTTTGAAGCTGCAAAGTCCAGCGTGACGCTGAGGTCATTATACGAGGAGATCACGTGCCGCGAGCCTCCGAGAGGACGAGCCATGCACAGCATCGTCGCTTGAGATGGCAAAGATGGTGAGGTCAGCGTTGAAGACTTGGTACAAAGAGGTGGAGGTGGCGACGAGAAGGAACGAGACGAAGACAGAGGACGGGGGCTTGACGAGGTAGGGGTGGATGTACTTGGCCTGGTTGCCATTGTTGAGAGTGAAGTTTTGGAAGAAGGAGTTGGTCGGGGTGGGCGAGAGAAGAGGCTCAGTGAGAAGAAGGGTGAAGGATCAGGGAGGAACGGGGACTCGACGCGTGGGAAGACGAAGGGGAACTTCGGCGACGGCGGCAGCGGTGGTGGCGGCAGTGGCGGCGGTGGCGGCAACGGCGATGTGGAAGGAGGGGAATCGAATTGAACAAGTTCCCCATTATTGTATTTTCTGTTTGTTTGCTGGTTGGCGAGTCGTTACGCACATTTAGCAAATATTTCTCTCTTTTTTTTTTTTTTCCCAATTGAAGATTACTCGCTAGAGAAAGAGGAGAAAAGTAAGGAAATGGATTATTACAATGAACTAGGAAAGTCAAACCTGAGGACTGAAAAAAAAAAAAACAAAAACAAAAAACAAAAACTCTTGTAAGGTATTATTGGGTTGCTATCAAACACCAAAAACTAATTGCTTGTGGGCTTCTTTCTCGATCCCGATTCAAAGGGTCTACTGTTGAAGGATCTCAAAGGGAATGAGATTTTTATGGGGATGAATTTAATGAAGACTTAGGATGAGGACAAGGATGATTGAAATGGAGCTAGTGAGTCGATATCGATGTTTCTTTGTCTTTTCGAGTGGAACGAGAAAATTGGAAAGAGATAGGGTTGGAAGTGAAGTTGGGGAAGGGAATGGGAAGGCAATTTAAATTGCATTTGGGAATGCGAATTTAGAAAGTAAAGGATCAACACAAGGTAGGAAGTCCTGGAATTCTTCCAAGGCAAGGAAGGGAGAGAGAGCTAGTGAATGTGAAGTCATGGAATATGGTGCCGAAGATTGAAAAGATAAGACATACAAACAAAAAAGGAGAGTCTTAAAGGACCTACTAAACTCAATTCTTAGGAAAAAGGCATGCTAAACTTGATTCCTAAGATAAAGGCAAAGTGATTCAAAAACAAAGATAATGGAATGACTTTTGGATGACATTTACTGCAAGTATTATCATTGAGAATGTCCAAACTTCGAGAAAATATTTAATAGTATGAGCGCATAATATCATCCACTGACATGGCACGCATGTGCCACTCAAATTTTGACACGTGTCTTGTGAGTGGAACGTGCTAGAAAATATAAAGGCTTTGTTTCTCGATTGGCTGGCTTGGCTTGGCTCAACTTGGTGGCAAAAAAAAAGGGCAAGGTAGTAAATACTAAACTCCTGCTTGAAAGTTTCTCTCTTCTCACTTCAATTTTCAAGGCTTTTTATCTTTCTCTCTCAAAAAAGAACAACGCTTAACCCAAACAATGCTTCCTCTGTTTTTATTCAAAGCTTTTTCTCTTTCTTTCTCAGAAAAAAGGACATCAAAACCAAATGATGCTTCCTCTATTTTTCTTCGCACATCCCACCTTCTCAGAGCCTTGGTCATTGGCATACTCCTCGTTCTCCTTGATCGGGAGGTTGAAGAACACCTCCCACCCTCCTTGACACACTACATTAGGACACACACTCGATTAGGTCACTGGGGATCCTGTGGTTGACAAGGTGCATGATGCTCTAGTCGGGCTCAAAACAAAATCTCAAAACCATCATATTAGACCTATGAAATCACCACAAGCTCGAACATGTCAATTTTGACTTAGAAATAAATTGGTGAAGGTGTTCTTGGATTGGATTTTAATATTATTCGAGGAACCATAAATTAGGTCATCATACATAGTGAATTTTTTGTTGTATTAAAAGGATAACTGGATCTCGAATTTATATGAGACAAAATCTACTATAAGATATGTGTTACCCTTGGCAGAGATGATGTAATTTTGAAATCAGCCAAACAAAATTATGGAAGAAATGACAATCCTACTAAACCAAAATTTGACTTGATTGAAGCAGATGATATATTTGATCACTTACTTTTCACAACATAAAATATGAGGTCATCATTGAGGACTTCATATATGGAATCGAAGCATTTGATATATTTTTAGTCTTTCGAGGCCAATGTTCTTTTGTCGTTTATGTCGTGTTTTTTTTCCATGTTTTTCTTTTAAGCCCCATTAGAGTTAAAGCTCCGACAGCAATTGCAGGCGCACAACATACGTCTCAAGAAGTGAAGGTTGTGGGTTTTGATTTATTTTACAAAAAATATATGTATGAATTATTTAAAATCATACCTTAATAAATCTTTAATCACTCACGAAAATTTACATTGATTGATTAGAATACGAGCTTTTTTTTTAATCATGAATGAAAATAAAATATAATGTAACAGCTTAGTGCATCTAAATATGACCTACACCATAGATTTACACTAATCAAATATTAGAATAAGAGAAGATTAAAAATATTTTTTATCAAATTAATTATATGAAAGGAAACAAACGAGCCTTAGAATGGTAAGTCATTCCCTTCGTTGCATTCTATTTAGGGTTCAGAGAAATGGATGAAGTTAAATTGTCAGCAACCAGCCATTGGCAGAAGGAGTAAGGAAAGAAAAAGGAAGAAAAAATCAAAAAATATAATTAAAAAAAAATCCACTTTAATTCTAGCTGCACTACATGATTGCTGGCATCCACATTAACAATTTTGATGAAAATTGAAATCAATATGAAAATGTTTATGATTAAATTGAAATATTACTATTTTGGTATTTTTTTTTTTTCACGTGCAAGGACACATATTTATGGCGTACATGAAAGTAATTTTATTTCTTGAATAAACTCACTACGATGGAACCACCGAAACAAAAAAAATAGAGGACAACCAATTTTTCCGATTTCCCTTGCCCAACAAGAAAAGCCATCGTCCAAAAATCAAGTAGAAGACCGGCGGGCGATGGAACTAGCGTCCCGCGGAAACGATCGAGATGTCCGCTTGTCGTCGGCCCGGTCGAGGTGTAGGCTGAAGAGGCCCATCTTGGTCGGCCCTGTTTGGGTCCGTTTTGCGTGGGTGGACCAGGTGGTATGTCCAAAAGTTGGCGACCCCGGAAAGTTGGAGGTCGCATGCCTCCGGCGCTGTAGTGCCCGTCCGGCACGTGCGAGACATCGATCGGACATTCCACCTATCATCATAGGAAAATGTTCTTCAAGACATCAATCGGATATTTTGGGACGACGCATGTATCAACCTATGGCAAAATTTCTTCGAGCAAAAGTAGTTACGATAAGGAGAAAAACGATGAAAGGATTTTATACGGTACTCATTTGAGTGCTATAACCTTTATTTCACCATTTAAGTGTCATATCAAAGTAAAATCGATTATTTACAAATAATTATGTGTGGATTGTTTTATTAATTTCCCATTTGATGTAGATTTTTAATTTTTTTAATTCTTTTTCTTTTTCTTTTTTTCCTTTTTTAAAGGTTGGCAACCTTTGCGGTTGTGAAACCCTTGCCCATATCTAGGTGAGGGCTACCTTGCACTCGACGCAAAGGCCCTAGGCGAGGGCATCATGGCCACGGTGAAGCCGCAAACACCCTTGCCAAAGCACTCGGCGAAGGTTTCACAATCGACAATGATCACCAATGACCATTGCTGACCCTTAAAAAGGCAAAGAAAGAAGGAAAAAAATTATTTAAAGATTCTCTAAAAATTATCCATGTCGGAAAGCCATGATGGATGTCGGCTCCATGTTGGATTTTCCAACAAGACAAATCACCGATGGCACTTAAATGATCGATTTTTTAAATTTTTGATACTCGAGTGGGCGAAAAAAAAATTATTATATTTAAATGAGCACTGTACGAAAATTATGAAACTTGCATTATTCTTATCCCGTTGCAAAACAACAAAAATCACTCTCGTAACAGTGGCAACACCATTTGCCACCATCGGGCAAGCAGCCCCTTGCCCTTTCTTGCGGCGAGGGCTAATGACCCTCTCCGATGGCCAAGCGAAAAAAAGAAAAAAGATCTACGCACACTTCCAGCTTCCTCCACCATCTTTTTTTTGTATTTTTATTCTTCTTCTATTCTTTTTGTTGAGTTTTTGTCGTATGACATTCACGAAAAAGCCGCATCATCACCATGAGCCTAAAAATGAAAAGTTTGGGAAAAAAAAAAAGTTATGTTGACACCTAAATTTTGGTGACCCGAGTCATTAGCTTTTTACATAAAAATTAGGGATTAATTTTAACCCCTAAAAAATGCATCTAAACAAATAAAATGAAAAATGGAAAATTTGATTTGATTGATTATGTATGGAAGTTTGAAATTTTGATGAGTATTTAGATTTTGATAAATGTAGAAACAATTGAAAAATTAGGTAAATAAATGGCAATAATTTTATAGAATGAAAGAAATATGAGCAAAATGTGAAATTACGCTCTAATTTACAGTTTTGATTTAATGTGACAAAAGATGAAAATTTAGAAAATACCATACAGAGCGACCACCTGGAATCACTATAAAAGAGAGCTGCATTTTCGTGCTAGAGGGGGCGACGAAAGAAAGAAATGGTGCAAGTGAAAAAAAATTCGTGAAAGAAGAGAAAAATGCAAGCGTGAGAAAAAGAGAAGGAATCTTGGAAGAAGAAAAAGTCGGCAGAAGTTTTGGCCTTCTGCTGAAAGGTACAAGGGCAGAAAGCAGCTGCAGATAGGAGACGCGAGGGGACAAGTCAGTGGAAGAAAAAAAAAAAAAAAAACAGAAAGGAAGAAACGCTGTTCTTCTTCCTCGCTTGTCTCTCCGCCGCTGCAGGTCCCCGCGCGCGCCACCGTTGCTCCGCTCCCCGCCGCTGCGGCCCAGAAGCTCCGACGCCCCTGCACCAGCCAGCACCGCCGCACCACTGCGTGACCAGCAGCCCAGACCACCTCCGCTGGTCCCTGCGCTTCCGCGCCTCAGCCCACTCCACGGCTGCGCCTCCGCCCGCGAGACAGCACCGACGACCCCCTCCCTCCGAATCACGCCTCCGCACCCGCGAGCTCGCGCCATCGCCTCACCCGCGAGCCCACACCAGCAGCCCCGCTCGTCTCCCGTGCCGGTCACCACCCAGCGGCCGGAGCTTGGTCCCTGCTCGCCGCGCCAACGCTGCTGGGCAGCCGAAGCCCGAGCCCCCTTTGCTCGCCGCGCCTCCGTCCGAAGCCCTGTGCCGACGTCTCCTCTGCCCGTCGCCAGCGACCTGCGAGCCCAACGCCTGTAGCCGCGCCACCGTCCGCGACCGCCTGGCGCCCATCCTGAAGCTCGAACCTCTGCTCGACGCCACAGGAGTTCGCGCCGCCGCTCCGCTGCCCCGCCGGACGCCGCACCGCCGCCTGTGCTACCCTCTGACTGCACCTCTCCCAGACGACCGCACCTGCTCGCCAGCCTTCGCCCTGTGTTCAAGCACCAGCAGCGCCGAGCCGCACCTCCGCCTGCCACCAACGACGTCAGCACCTCCACGTCGTCACCGCCGCCCAGCCTACGTCGGAGCTCCAAGAGTCGCTGCCACCGCGCTTCCCACCTGCCCTCCGCCGTGCTCCGCCCTCACTGATCGGCGCCGTTGCTCCCTCTTTCCAAGTCCCCTTTAGGTGGCTTTTGTTATTTGTATTTTTTTATTTATTTCATGCTACTTTAGTTTATTTTTTATTATTTTCAATATTATTGTACAGGAATGTGATTTTCATTTTATGCATATTCTGACATTATTTGTAGGATTTTGTCCAAATTATTATAATTAATTTGATCCGTAAGACGTCGGATCATTTTTTTTTATTACATTAATGTTTGGGCATTTGGTAGAATTTTAATTGTTAAATCATTATAATTATTAATTCGATAGTAAAACTTCGAGATCGATTTTTCATTAATGTTTAGGGTTAGACTAATCGTTAATTTGACCTATGTGAGACAACATGCTATATTTTTATTATTTCAATCCTTTATTTGTTAAATATTTTGATTAGTTTATTTGACATTTGCTTGTCTTGGAAAAACACTAAAAATCAAAAAATCAAAAAAAAATCAAATTTTACATCAAAGCATGTTGATTTAGTAAATTAGACATGTAGGTTTAGTAAATTAGATTTTTTTTTTTTTTAGGATTGCATTTTAGAAAATTATTGAAATAGGTTAGGGTTGGACTTACATAATTTATTTTATATAAATAGGGTTTTTATATAATGTTTGCACATTCAATTATCTCATTTTTCTAAAAAATAGTTTTCCAAAATAGGATAGGGTTTAAGTCAAATTAATCCCTAGAAAAAATTAGAAAATTATTCCTTTTTTTAGATAGTTTAATTAGGATTTTTATTAATTCCAAATTTCAATAAAAAAAATACAAAAACATTAGGTGCATGTTAATTAATTTGCATAATAGGGTAATTTAACTAAAATTTGTTTATTAGTAAAATCAGGTCATGTAGTTAAAATGCACGTTTTATAAAAAAATTCTAATTTCAAGAAAACTCAAAAAAAAAAAAATTGATTGCTTTGTGTGATGTAATTTATTTATTTATTTTATTCGAATGTTTAATAGTGATTGAGCATCTGTGTGATTACCCCCATTGCATGATAGTAATTTAGTTTAAAATAAATTTAAGCTACCTACAAAAATATTTTTGAAAATTAAAAAGAAATGGTACCGAAAGAGTATTAGAATAATCTAGTGTAACCAAGTCCCCGAACCCATAATCTCTTGTTCGTATGAGTAAAATAATTCTCCAATTATTTTACTTAGGTGTCTAATTGACCTACCATGAACTAATTAGTAGCGACTCTTAGATAATAATCATTTGCATGTTAAATATTTGAACCTTAAGTCACAAATTGGTATGGGCTTGGGAGAGCCCGAACTAAGTTTAAAGACTTAGTAGTCCATTAGCCTAAACTTAGGTGGTGCACCCGAAATTTAGGTCTCGACAAGTTCCACGTAGAGTTTCATTTCATTTAAACTAAGTCAATAACAAAGTACTCAAACGACAAATTGGAATGAATTTTAAGACATAAGTGATCTAACAAAAAGTTTAAGAATTAAAGTGGCTGGTCAACATAAGATTTAAGACTTCCGTAGTCATTATTAAATCGAAAAGAAATGGATTCTATCAGAAATAATTCCCAAGGTTTGAGACAATAAGATTCGGTGAAATTATGAGACGTGATTTATTTCTTTTTACCAATGGACGATTCTGAATCGAATTCCATGGGCTCCTAAAGTGGCATCAAAGCGCATAATGCACCAAACTCGTCACTGATTTATTGAAACAAAATGCAAGAGATTTAACTTATATCAGCGAGCATCTTAAAAGCACAAAAATGTTCTAAAAAAATGTTCAACAAAGTAAATAATGTAATTGTAGCGATGTGCATCAATAATGAAGGGTCACGGAGAGAAGCAAAGCTAGTGAATCATTTTATTATGAAGATAGGATACACAGGGCACAAAGCAATCCTCACATAAGCACATGAATACTCCAAATAGAATATCTCATTAAAGCAATCGAATCCGTCCCTGAAATAATGATTTCAGTGACAATAGTGACCAAACCAACAATACTTTCCTCCATCCTTGCACCCCGTCTCTTCATCATCACCTCTACTATGAATCCACCACAGAAGATTTGACATAGAGTTCCCATCATCAAAACCGCTCAAGCTCCTCACTTTTTCCAACGCACTACCTTGGTCAAAAATCCCTTCCAAGGCACACACAAATCCTCTCCATCCTTCAATTCCCTCCTGTTCAGTGCCGAGTATGTCCAATCCACCAATTGTTTCGCAAACTGGACATTTGAGAATAAAACCTCAGTGATAGGCGACAAAGGCAAAACCTGAATTCAAGCCTACAATCTCTCCGCTCCGCGCCGACAAACCAAAGACCACTGTCCCTTTTGTTAGCCCACAGAACACCCACCACCCCTGTTCTCCCTAGTGAAGTCTTCCTCATATAAATTATCGCCTTCTCTAACATGCCACCATGTTTGAGCTGCTTGTATTTCCATTGCAGTGAGTGTGGACCCGACAGCAACAAGATGGGTGTCTCCATAGGCTAATCCCATTAAAGCAGCTGAATAGTAAGCATTCACAGCCTCGCTTGTGCTCTCCTGATTCCGCCCATTTGAAAATTCAGTCAATCCACCGGCCCAAGAGTGCAATTTGTACAGGTCGAAGCACCTCAGACGTGGATACTTGGAATTGGATCTTCTCCCCAAGTTCATGAAATCCACCATCAGTGAATAAGCTTGAGGCCTGTACTTCCTTCCCCATGCCGGATCAATCTTGGCAAGAACAGCAATTGCGTAAAGGAAGTACCTAAATGATAGTGATGAGCATTGTACAACCCGAAACCAAGATCTTCACCAGGATTGGTCGATCCAAGCTTGGTGATAATCCCACCATTTCGCATCATACAAGAATCCATTACCACTAAAAGTCCCATCCAACCATGGCTCTATGGTGCTCTTCAAATATTTCCTGATGGTCGGGATAACTTCAAGATAACACACCTCCTCAGCAATCAAAGCCAACTCGCCGCTCTGGCAATAAATTTCCCATAAAAATAAGATGATTTTGCCGTTATTGTAGCTGGATTAGGGACGCCACATCCCTACGAAGGGCTTGAATGATTTCATTGTGTGATTCATCCTTGATGCCTCTGATTGAATGCCAAGTAACAGAGACAGGATTAGATCTCAACACCCAGGAATCTCCAACCACACCAACAAGATCACCATCGATACTCCTATACTTAAAATCCTCCAACACATTGACATGGCAATCCTCCCGAGACAAAAAAGTCGAACGTGTAGCGGGTGCGCGAGCATGAGCAGATCCCCCCATCCTCTCTTCTCCCATTTGTACTCAAACAAAATGGCCTAGTCAACACTGCATCACCAGACAGAGCATACGAAGAACTAAACTTATCCAAAACCTCCTCGTTAAATGATCCACTGTCGGGCAAATAAGCAATCCTAATAACCCCTGAAAACCTTCCGGAAGTAATTGCATTGAGATTGTGACCGAAACTGATCGGCGAGGAAGTGTAAACAAGCCAAGTTTGATTGTTCTTGAGCTTCAAAGTATGCTTGGTGTGACTTTTGTTCGAAGATAGCGAGAGGATTGCGTGAATCGTGAAGATTGCAAAATCGGTCCCGCGGTTGACCAAGCAGGTCAAGTAGGGGCTCCCCCTAACGAGGACGAACTTCAAGTTCGAAGCCGCGAAGTCTAGCGTGACGCCAAGGTCGCTGTACGAGGAGATAACGTACCGCAGAGCCTCCGGAGACGAGCCGTGCGCAGTGTTGTCGCTTGAGATGGCAGAGATGGTGAGGTGAGCATTGAAGACTTGGTACAAAGAAGTGGAAGTGGCGATGCGAGAAGGGAACGAGACGGAGACAGAGGACAGGGAGGGCTTGATGAGGTAGGGGTGGATGTACTCGGCCTGGTCGCCATTGTTGAGAGCGAAGTTTTGGAAGAAGGAGTTGGTCAGGAAAGGGGCAGAGAGGAGGCTCGGTGAGAAGAAGGTTGAAGGATCAGGGAGGAACGGGGACTCGGCAGCGCCCCGGAAGACACGGGGAACGCCGCTGCCTCTGCCGCCTTCTTTGCCGCCGCTGCCTCTGCCGCCTTTGCCTTCGCCGCCTCCGCCACCTTTGCCGACGACGCCTCGCCAACGCTGCCTCTGCCGCCTTGGCCGGATGCCGCCTTCGCCCCCTGCCGCCCTGCTGCACCCTCTCCGCGCCACCTCCGGCGCCGCCTTCGCCGCTGCCTCACTCGCCGCCTGCCGCCACCGCCTTCGCCTCCGCCTCGCTGCCCTCGCTGCCGTCACCACCGCCTCCGCTTCCACTACCTTCTCCTCCGCCACCATCGCGTTCACCGCCGCTGCCGCCGCCGACGCCGCCGCCATCGGGAATCATCAGCAATGTCATCGCTGCGAATGCCCCCTGACAAACGTGCCCGCCGTTGCCGCCATTGTCGCTATCCTCGCGTCTCTTTTCACCTTGTCCGCCGCATCCTCCGCCGCTGACACCTTCGCCTCCACCACCTTCACCTCCGCCGCCGCCGCCACCGCCGCCACAGCGCCACCGACTTCGCCTCCGCCGCCACCTTTGCCGCCTTTGCTGTTGCCACCTCCCGCTGCCCGCCGCCGCCGCCTTCGCCTCCGCCGCCACCGCCGCCGCCTTCACCACTGCCATATTCGCCGCCGCAGCCTCGGCCTCCGCCTTCACCGCCGCCGCCTCCGCCTCCTCTGCCCCTTTCGCAAATGAGGGTAAGAAAACATCTGGAGATCCCCATAATTGAATTTTTGGTTTGTTTGCTGGTTGGCAGGTCGTTACGCACGTTTAGCAAATATTTCTCTCTTTTCTTCTTTTCTTTTTTTTTCGATTGAAGATGACTCGCCAGAGAAAGAGGAGAAAAAGAAGGAAATGGATTATTACAATGAACTAGGAAAGTCAAACCTGAGGACTAAAAAAAAACTCTTGTAAGGTATGATTGGGTCGCTATCAAAACACCAAAAACTGATTGCTGCAAGCTTCTTTCTCGATCCCAATTCAAAGGGTCTATTTGATGGGATCAAAAGGGAACGAGATTTTTATAGGGAAGAATTTAGTGAAGACTTAGGATGAGGACAAGGACCATTGAAATGGAGCGGTGAGTCGATATCGATGTTTCTTTTTCTTTTCAGTGGAAAAGAAAGTTGGAAAGAGATAGGGATGGAAGTGAAGTTGGGGAAGGGAATGGGAAGGCAATTTAAAGTGCATTTGGGAATGCGAATTTAGAAAGTAAGGATCAACGCAAGGGGAAGTCTTGGAATTCTTCCAAGGCAAAGAAGGGGAGAGAGAGAGCTAGTGAATGTGAAGTCATGGAATATGGTGTGGAAGATTGAAAAGATAGGACATACAAACAAAAAGAGGAAAGAGTCTTGAAGGACCTACTAAACTTAGTTCTTAGGATAAAGGCATGCTAAACTTGATTCCTAAGATAAAGGCAAAGTGATTCAAAAACAAAGAGAATGGAATGACTTTTGGATGACATTTACTGCAAGTATTATCATTGAGAATGTCCAAACTTCGATAAAATACATAATAGTATGAGCGCATAATATCATCCCCGACATGGCACGCATGTGCCACTCAAATTTTGACACGTGTCTTGTGAGTGGGACCCACTAGAAAGATATAAAGGTTTTGTTTTCGTTTGAGTGGCTTGGCTTGGCTTGGCTTAGCTTGGTAGCAAAAAAAAAGAAAAAAAAAAAAACAAGGTAGTAAATATCAAACTCCTACTTGAAAGTTTCTCTCTCCTCACTTCAATTTTCAGGGTTGTTTCTCTTTCTCTCTCTAAGAAGAAGAACGCGCAACCCAGACGATGCTTCCTTTGTTTTTATTCAAAGCTTTTTATCTTTCTTTCTCATAGAATGAGGACATCCAAACCAGATGATGCTTCCTCTATTTTTCTCCGTGCGTCCTACCCTGTTGGAGCCCTGGTCATTGGCATACTTCTCATTCTCCTTAATTGGGAGGTTGAAGAACACCTCCCCACCCTTCTCGATACACTCAATTAGGTCATCAGGGATCCATGGTTGACAAGGTGCATGATGCCCCAATCAGCCTCAAAATAAGACCTCAAAACCATCGTATCAAACCTATGAAATCACCACAAGCTTGAACACATCAATTTTGACTTAGAAATAAATTGTGAAGGTGTTCTTGGATTGGATTTTTATCTTATTTGAGAAACCATAAATTAGGTCATCATACATAGTGAATTTTTCGCTATATTAAAAGGATAATTGGATCTTGAATTCATATGAGACAAAATCCACTATAAGATATGTGTTCACCCTTGGTGGAGATGATGTAACTTTGAAATAAGCCAAACAAAATTATGGAAGAAATGACAATCCTACTAAACTAAAATTTGACTTGATTGAAGTAGATGCTTTGATGATGTAATTATAATAGTCATTTTCCAAGCCAATATTTTGGCAAATGCAAAAAGAATTGGAGGTAGACTCGGATGCTACTAGACATATATTCTAAAAACATAATGCTCTTTCCTCCTAACCTCTAGTAAAGAAGGAGAAAAAATATTTATATTGGTGATGGAGTAACTACTCAAGTTCTTGGAAAGAAGAAAATTTTCTGAAACTTATATTAAAATTGAGACTGAGTAGTTGAGAAATTTCTTAGCGTATGTTTCCTATGGAAATGAAAGCGACACCTATGTCTAAATATTGTGATTGCCAAAGAAATAGCCATTGCAAAGAATGGAACTTTCAATGGTAAAAAGAGATGTCCAGCTAAGACGTGATGATGTTGTAAAATAATTCCTTAAAAAAAAAAGGATTTATATCGACGATTATGTTAAGTCAAAATTGATTTTGGCCAATCCTCTTACTATACGTAGGAATGGAATCAAGCCAATTGAAGAAAATCAAGAGTGATGATAACCCAACCTATGTGATTGGCAATCTCATGAATTAGTTTCATATGGGAATTAACAAGTCATTTGTTGATCTAGTGCACTATTAAAAATTTTGTGTTTCTCATAAGGTGAAAAAGTACAAAATTGTAAAGATAAAGAGGTTGAACTAAGCTCTTAATAAAATTTCATAGTCATTGTTAGTGGTGTATTAAGCTGCAGAATACACTTGATGGAATAGGGGCCGCTCCTATGAGAATTATAGGCAATAATCTCTAAAGTACTTATGAATAAACTAAGCATGCACATGGCATATTAGTGCAAAACTGCATTTGAACAACAAAAGTTTGTGGGAGTGTAATGTGATTGATGAAAATTATAATTCACAAAAAGAAAGTCTTGGTTCATAGAAGTTTCAAACTTCACCAATGATTTTTGTAATTTATATTTCATTTTTCTATGGCTAGTTCATAGCCTAACAAGCACCAATTTGAATGCACTACTCTCCAATAACCTAACGTTATTCCATTTTTTTCTTTTCAAAACTTATTGAAATATGTAGGGGATTGTTAGATATTTCAGTAGTTTTGAAATATTTATTAGAAATTATGACAGTAATATTTATTAGAAATTAGACCATTATTAAAGTCACCATTTTGTAATGGTTTAACAACGGCCATATAACGGCCTTCTAATAGTCGTATAACGGTCGTCTATTGACTTTATAACTTTTGATTTTTATTACTTCATAAACCCTTCATAATTTTATAATGGACATCCTTTTAATTACCAATAGATTTATGAGCGGTCTCCCAATGGCTCTATCTTTCTCTTGTTTAAATATAAATTAAACTTCAAACTATAATATTTGAAGATGCACTATGTTGTCATATCTTTCCTTTTCTTTTTGTGGTTATACACATAAGGTTGTTCTATTCCTTCTAATATTCAATATGGAATATAGAAGAAAGTATGTTATATCTTGGGAGGATAGCCGCTAAAACCTTATGCATCGAGTTTTATACTACGAGAGACAAAATTATCCTTAAAGAATTACTGCACGTCTCAAATATATATATATATATATATATATATATATCATAAAATCCCTAACATTTTGAAGTATGTCGTGTCTAATTTGCTACTTGTAAAGGAAAAACCACTCAATCCTTTCTTTTCGAAGAGTCTCTCTCTACCTTTTTGGGTAGCTAAAAATCCTAACATTCCCTAAAATCCTATCCCGTCTCCACCCATATCATAAAAACCCTAACCCCTTTTACCTTGCTTTGCTTCAATCATCCCTCACTTGATTGGATTGTCTAATCCCAAAGCTTGAATCCTTTTAGCTCAGCTGCCATGGAAGAGGCAGAAGACGTAGAGCAACGAATGGTGTCTTTCTGCAAACGATTAGGGAGAATGTGGTCAGCCAACATCATCAAGCCAATGGAGAATATAGCCTCTGAGGAGAAACTAAAGGAATGCAAATGATCCCTCCTTAGATAGCTACACACAAACCCAAGGTTAACTTCCAAGCATTTCGGAACACAATGAAGAAAGCTTGGAGGCTAGAAAGTGTGGAGATAACCCGGTTAATTGGTATTTTTGTTTCACTTTTGACACTGAGATTACTAAGAACAAGGTAAATGACTCAGGTCCTTGGTCCTTTGCAAACCTCTTGCTTGTCTTAAAGCCATGGGAGCCAAATATTCCTCCCAATGCTATGATTTTAACTTCGTGTGAATTATGGGTTCATATTCATGGGCTGCTATGTGAATAGGTCACGGAAGATGCGGTTAGCCGGATAGCAAGTAATATTGGAGTGGTTTCGGCTGTTAAAATCAAAACAAAAGAGTAATGCCTCTATCAAAACAGGAAAAGTGAGAGTGAAACTTAACCTATTGTCCCCTCTACAATCAGGTTTTATTATCAATGCAAGGCAAAAAAATCTGGCTTGACTTTAAGTAGGAGGGGCTCCTCATTACTGTTACTTTTGTGGAAAGATAGGGCACTATGCTACCTATTATGAGGAGGTGCCGTTTAAAGAAGAAAATTTTGATACGGAGGATGGGCGTATGTTTGGCTCGTGGCTCAAAGGCGAGAATCGGGAAAATAGCCCATACTTGGATATATATATATATATATATATATATATATATATATATATATATATATGGGTAAAGAGAATGCCAATAGGGAAGAAGAAGTTGCCCTAGAAACTCATGCCAAACCCAAGGACAAATTGTGCTATATGAACCATAGACATCTAGTACACTGTACAACCAAACAACAACAATATTGGAAAGGGAAAGGAGATACTTACAAAAGATTGCTATGTTGAGATGCGGGAATGCCAAATTACTGAAACAATCCCACCTTTGTCACGATTCCTACATAGACAGAGGTAATTACAGCCTTGGTCCCGGTTCTCGAGAAGAAAAAACTTTGCAAAAGAAAATTCCAAGTGGTAAAAAAGCAAGGTACAATCCTTATGATACTCAACAACCTAACATATTAGAAATTGATGAAACCGAGCTGCTTGATACACTGTCAAGTTGGTAGTAGAGAATGAAAAAGGGCTCGGTGGCTAGCCCAATAAGTCATCGGGTTACAAATAAATTTCCTATATTGGGTGTCGGGGTTGGGCACACCCCTGAAATTCAAGCCATCCAAGCCCAGTGGGTGAGGAGGCCAGGTTGATGTTATTAATGAAACAAAAATCAAGAAAAATAGTATTTCGTTTAACGACGTTTGCGGTTTTCAGAATTTGTTTATGGTGAATCCAATGGGAACTGGAAGGGGTTGGCACTCTTTTGGGATAATATGATTTCGGGTTACGGTAAGAATCACACTCTTCACACTTTGTGAATGTGATTGGAGAATACATAGGAAGTGGGCGGAAAATGCGAATTACTTTTTGTTTATGCAACAAACGATTTTCAAGGAAGACTTCATCTTTGGGAGGAATTGTGCTAGATCAATCACTTGAATAACCTTTCATGGATTTGTGTTACATTTCAATGAAAGTCTTTACCTATGGAAAAAAGTTGGTATGCGGTTGCGAGAATTACCGCATGAAGGCTTTCCAAGATTTCTTAGATGCTTGTTGCCTCATGGACCTAGAGAGCAAAGGGTGTACATTCACATGGGCTAACAATAGGGAAGGGGATGCTTATGTGAAGAAAGACTAGACCGAGCGGTATGCTCTATGGAGTGGAGAGTCACTTTTCTAGAAGCGGAGGTTTATGCATTATCGGCTATTGGTTCCGACCATAGCCCGTTATTAATTTCTCTATGCCCGGTACAAAGAAAAAGGAAGAAAGAATTTAAGTTTGAAGCTTTTGGCTGGAAGAGGTTGAATGTGGGAAATCGTAAGGGATGCTTGGCAAAAAGGGTAAGAAGAAGATACAAATGATGAGTTGGTCACAAATTTGAAAGAGTTTCTGGTGAACTAGAAGTTTGGAGTAAAAAAAGGTTCACGAATGCTCATAAAAGAATTAATAGATTGAGGAAGGAAATCCATAAACTTACCAACCTTTTGAGTGGAGGGCGGAACCGAAAAAGGTCCAATTGCTAAAGGAAGAAATAGAAAATTTATGGAGACAAGTAGAAATGTGGGGATTAAGATCAAGAATACATTGGTTAAAGTGGGGAGATAAGAATACAAAGTATTTTCATGCTACCACCATCTAGAGACGGCAAAGGAATAGAATTACAATGCTGAAATCTGACAATGAGGAATGGACACGAGATGTTAGCCAATTAAAGCAATCAATGGTGAATTTCTTTTAGATACTTTATACCAAGAGGACCCCGTAATTTTCATCCCAAAGTGCTAGAAAATTGTCACATCATGGTTGGAGAAGAAATAAACTATGATCTAACAACCGAGGTGACACTAGAAGAAGTTAAGGCAGCAGTTTTTCCAATTGGGTTCCACTAAGGCACCAAGGCTTGATGGCCTAAATGGGCAATTTTATCAACACTTTTGGGAAGAGGTTCAGCGAGGATGTTTTCAAGGAAGTGTAGAATTTCTTATATATAGAATATTAAATCCAGTTCCGAACAAGACTCATATATCTCTTATTCCCAAAGTACCTAACCCGAAGAGACCGGAATAGTATCGACCGATAAGTTTATGCAATTTCAGTTATAAAATCATTTCAAAAGTCTTGGCTAATAGGCTAAAGCCTTGGCTTCCAAATTTAATTTGTGAAGAGCAAAGCGCCTTCATTAGTGGACGACAAATTCAAGATAATATCTTTGATTGGCCAGAAGTGCTTCATCAACTAATGGTGAGAAAGAGGAAGAGAAAGTTCCAGGCAAAGGTGCTGAAACTAGATATGAAAAAAAAGCGTATAATCGAATAGAGTGGGATTTCTTGGAAGCTTGCTTGCTAAAATTTGATTCTCGCAAAATGGGTGAACTGGATAATGCAATGCGTGTCCATAGTGACGTTCAAAGTGTCAAATTTAATGGAGAGCCTTTGCCCTATTTTCAACCATCAAGGGGTATTCGACAAGGTGATTCGTTATCCCCTATCTTTTTATATTGGTTGCCAATGTGCTATC
Source organism: Eucalyptus grandis (assembly GCF_016545825.1). Lineage (NCBI taxonomy): Eukaryota > Viridiplantae > Streptophyta > Magnoliopsida > Myrtales > Myrtaceae > Eucalyptus > Eucalyptus grandis. The sequence continues at coordinate 34,144,830 of NC_052620.1, read as the reverse complement.
TTTATTGATGAAAAAGCAGTGGCGGATGGAACCATCAAAGGAATTCGTTTTAATAGTTTTTGTCCCACTTTATCCCACTTGTTGGTTTGCGGATGACTCAATTTTCTTTTCTTGATTAGACAATCACTTTGAATGCCAAAATGTTGCCTCGAGTTTTGAGTCAATATTGCTTAGCACGGACAATCAGTAAATTTAAACAAGTCAGAATCTTCTTTTTTGCAAATAGTGCCCGCCAAATTTGAGAAGAAATATGGCGGAGAACTAAGGGTCCAGAGATAGGAAAAATGGGCAAATTTTAGGGATTCCATCCGATTGGAGGGAAACAAAAAAACAAATGTTCACTTGGATTATTGCAAGAGTAAACAAGAAGCTTGAAGGTTGGAAGGAAAATTTGATATCGAAAGCGGGGAAAGGAAGTCCTCATTAAATTAGTAGTGCAAGCTTTACCTCAATATGCAATGTCGATTTTCAAAATTCAATCTCAATCTGCCGAGCTATTGAGAAAAGATAGCAGCATTCTAGTGGAAAAATAATGAAAAGCGGTGACCGGTTTGCATTGGAAAATGTGAGAAACTTTGAAGTATAGGAAAGATCTTTGGAGATCTTGGGTTTCGAGATTTATTGACTTTCAATAAGGCTATGTTGGGAAAACAAGCATGGAGGATTTCACAAGATCCCTTGTCTTTGTGGAGTCATTTTCTAAAAGGAATATATTTCCCAAAAGAGAATTTTTGGCGAGCTGGGAAAGGAAGCAAACCTTCTTGGGGATGGCAAAGCCTTGTCATAGGTAGAGATGCCATATATACATCTATTAGATGAGTAGTTGGTAATGGGGAAAAGAATAACATTAGATAAGACATATGGCTTAAATAAGGACTGATCGAGGGACCGATCAAGGGACCTATAAATCAAAATGAACCTAAAATGGTGTCTGAACTAATTATAAAGGAAGAGGCATGTTGGAATGAGCAATTAGTGCAGGAACTTTTTGACCTAGAGACCAGCAATGAAATCTTAGCAACTACCTTGGGGAATTTGGAATTGGAAGATAGAATGGTGTGGACACCTTGCGAGATCATGAAGCTTCACGGTAAAAAGTGCATATAATAGTAGCAGTAGAGGAGGAAACAATCAGCAAACTTCCAGAAAAGGCATCGTCCTCCTATCGAACCCCAAATCTCTGTGGAAGAAAAATATGGCAATCCCACACCTACCCCATAATAAAATATTTTCTATGGAGTGCTTGCCAAACGCCCTGCTACCAAGGATAACCTTTTTAGAATGCAAATCTTACCTCATTCCCTTTGCAGTCCCTGTAATCAAAGCCCTGAAACTAGTAAGAACACACTCTTCTTCTTTGTCCATGGACAAGGAAAATCTGAAAGATACAGCTCTGAACATCAATATCTCTGCCCAGGGTTTATCGCGATTTGAAGTATGGTTAGATGAAGTCGAACATACTTCGGCCTCCTTTGAGCTTCTAGCGTTTTTTCTTTGGAAAATATGGAAAGCCCGGAACCACTTTGTTTTTCGAGAGAAAAAACCAGATCCAGAGCAGGTAGTGGATGAAGCTGTTGCGATGCAACAAAATCACGATCGGTAGCTCCCTCTGAAGAAAACCAAAAAACGCAGCAAGCTTCCGCCCTCCATCAATGGCAGCCACCAGAGCCAAGGAACTCAAAATCAATATTGATGGAGCCTATCTGCCTGGAACGAACGAAGGCGCAGTGGCAGGTGTTTGCTGTGACAGTTCTGGAAGGCTAATTGACGGTTTGCGCGATCTATTAAAGGCGTCTTCAGCAGCTCAAGCGGAGGCACAAGCCATGGTGGAAACCCTAACGTACTTTTCCACACAATTGAAAGTACCAAGTGGAATCAGATCATTCTGATCTGACTTGCGGAGCACACTGATCACCTAGGAAGTTCAAGGGCTCATCAAACAAGCCCATTCACTTCTCAAGGCTTTCAAACATATAAAGTTAGCCCATATTAGAGAGAGTCCAATAGGATTGCTGACTGGGTTGTTGAGGCCAGAGTAAAAACAAATTATCACGAAACTGGGTTTTCAGCCACCCCCGCCCCTCTTAGAGCTTCTCTGTTCTGAATCAAACGAAGTGTATCCACCTATTTTTCCCAGTAATGAAAGTCGTTTCCTTTTTCTGACCAAAAAAAAAGTATGTCGTGTCTATTGAGTATTTGTGAGATATTTCCTCAGGAAATTCCACCTGAAAGATCATCCTTTAAAGCTAAGAGCCAACTTGTTTAATGCCAAATTCGGTTTTATAAACTATTGATCTGTGCTTAAACTTGCTTCAGCCAATAAGCCGAGGCAGGATTCTCTCTATGCAGACGAATACTATTGCCATAAGAGGCCTCAAATGCAAATGCTGCATAAGCTGAGTAAGGACACAAAGACAGCACTTACATTAGCCAGGAGGTAGGTGCAGCGACTGCGCCTGGTTCCTCCCGACTAAATCCCCCCCATGAACGTGAGCGATTTCCCTTGAGCCATCTCCAGGAACCGGCTAGCATGGAACTAGGCAGCTCGTACTCGTCGGGCTTCACTGCCACTTCAAGAACTTGGTGTTAGGCCTCCCAAACTTCAAGCAGTTGTGCTGATCGATGATCAAAGGGCAAGTAACGTTGGTGTAGTACACGGCATTGGGGTGATGGACCCATTTCCCTCTAAAATACATCGCATCTCCTGTCCACTCCCTCTATTGCTTTGGATACACCGGTGCTGATCTCCAGCTCCTGAGATAACAGGACATTGAGATGCATGCCGGTGACGAACAAATAAAGGGATCACTTAGCAAAAGGAGAACCGGTGTCAAGGCGAGCACCAGCAGCGCCATGAGCACCTTCTTGGCGCTGCTGGTGCACTGTGGAGGGCTTTGCCTGAGTGAAGTTCAAATTAGGAACTTCATGGGTGAATGAAGGCAAAAGTGTAGCACAAGAAAATCATCCGCACCAAGATCAATATGTGTAAATGGGGGACACTAGCCTTATTGCTCTTTGTTCAGTCAGGACATCAACCTTTGCATTACTCGATTGTAACATTTCATTAATACCTTGATTGTCCTCCATTCTTGAATGAATAACAGTTAGTGCACGCATAAACAGTTGATCGATTGGGTCGTTATCAACTATGACCCGATTCGACCTTGGCTTCTTCGACTTCCAGCCACATATCTTCACAAACCGACGGCTAATGATGGACAATACAAGAATCAGAAAGTCCCCTCTAAGTTTTAAATGGCCATCATGCGTCGTGGTCGAGTTCATTCTGGCCCATCCATCGCAATGTGCTCATCGAACTATCTTATTTTGGTTGCAAACCACCATTTTTCTATCATATCCTTAAGGATTTGACTTGACAGTCAAAATCTTGTACATAATCTCTCTCTCTTAAGAGGAATTTCTATTTATTCCTTAACATCAGAACAGTCACTTTTTCTTCTATTTTATTTATTCGGGGGAGGGGTGGGGATTTGCAGTTTTCTCTTTCTCAAAGGCTCTTTTCATGCTAACCCCAAGAAGTTATTGGTTTTAAGCTATCTCTACTGGCATCTCAGTGTAGTCCTACAGCTCATGGCCTATCTTACCTTACCACAACAAAGTAACAAGATTTTAGGTAAGGCCTTCCTATTCAAGCGCTTCCAACAACTAATCATAAATCATAGATTGGTCTCCCTTTATCTTTATTTTGTTATAATGGAAAATCTTGAAAAGATTCAATTCAATCTTGCTCCCATTATTCAAAAGGAAGACCAGGAAGGCAAATCCAAACCAGGAGCCCTAGAAAAGAAAAACCGTCTATAGAGATCAATGTTGTCTTGATTTCACTTTCTTTTAAAGAATAAAGCAAATGCTGCTCTATTCTCAAGGGCTCCACCCAGATCTATCAGTAGTCCAGTATGTATAGATTATGCCAGCCTTCAAACTAGATTGTTGGAGTTCCATTAGATAAAGTCATCATTCATCTTCCATAGCTAGCATAGCAAAAGGCGTTCAGCCAAAGCATAAACCCTGTCGTTTAGTTGCTGAAAGTATAAGAAGAAGCTGAAAGTATAAGAAAAGCTATTCTTCTTCTTGGTTATCTAATGGGAAGGTTCGACCTAAGATAAGAAAGGTGGCTCGAAGGTCTTGCTCCAAAAGAGAGAGGATTCGTTTCGGATGGGGTCCGGTGATCCCTCGATTTTGCGTCGGATCTCGACACTTGTCCCCAATCAAACAAAGAATTATTGATGGTGAGCGAAAGCCTGATACTCATAATATTAACCCTTTTCTTATTCTTGATGGGCATATGGTCGTTCCCCTTTTTCTGGCGAAATCCGTGGAATCATTCCTTGGCTCCGAAGCCCTCCACGGACATTTCACTCACTCATCAACTCAGTAGTTTCACCCCTTTTAGAGGCCTTACGCATCCTCTGCCCAAGCCAGCCTGCTAGATCAGTGGCCTCGAGCAGACGAGGAAGAATGTAGACTCTATCTATCTGGATTGACCGTATAGAAAAAAATTAATGATTTAGAAAATATATATTTTTTTTTAATTTCAAAGTATTTTTAAAGTTTTCGCCGTCGCTATCGTTAACAAATCCCCCTCTTGCTATTTTTAGCCACACTCTTGCACACTTTCCAGTCTTTGAATCATTGCAGAACTGAGGAAGAAGGGTGATTTTGGATGTAATGCTCCATCATTAGACATCTGGATAGAGAGCCATCTCAAGTGTATCAAAGACAGATTCACGAGACCTTACTTGCTAGAAAATAGAATTCCAATCAAAGAAAGAAAGACCTGTGCCCACCTTCATCTTCTAGTTTTTGCTCTTCTCCTTCAGTTTCAGTAGGGCAAGCCCTTTCCTCAACCATTTCTACACCCATTCTCCAAGCATTGAATAGGGTAGGATATAGGGTCAGGAAAAGGGAATCGGCTATAATAGGTTAAATTGTAGGTTTCAGGTCTAAAATCTACCAATCCTAAAACCATTCACTCATACCGGGTATTCCCTCCTATGATGAGTAGGGATGCGCATAGAGAATTGCTTGAATCGCACCGGATTATACTAGCCTATTTTAAGTGGTCCTATGGGGCGTTAGTCAGTTCTGAGTTCCATCATATTGGAGCCAATGATTTTCGGTTAGGTCTCGATTCCTACTTCGGAACCAGATCGTCTCGACAAAACTAATTATATTTTTTTTATTTCTTAAAAAGTAAGTGTAAACCTCAAGCCTAATCTCCTCTCACACCTCACTTATTCGAATGATGAAGCAAATCATTGTTTCTTTCATATTGCTGCATGAATTCATCCAATTTGCTCCTTTGGTCTCTTGCTTCTTTCTTTATTTTACTTTCTTTCTTTCCTACAAGGATTTCCTGATTTTACCTCCCTCACTTACTCATATCTTCCTTTTAGTTATGAGCCCGTTGTTGATGGAAAGGAATCCATTGAATCATCCTCCTTCTTTCGAGCACACCCCTATAATTACGGCATCATCTCTCGGTCTTCTTCGTAAATCTTGGAGGAAATCCCAATTTCGACTTGCAACATGGATTAGCGATTCAATTAATCCAAGAATTTCTGCTAAGGTATGTAGAAATCCACCAATTCTATTATTTGCTTAGGAACTAGATCTAATCGGAGGTTTAGTCCAAGGACCGAGTGGTCTGATTCATGATTCCATAAATGGGGTACCGATTCTCTTGGTCCGATTACCGATTCCTTGGTGGGATTGGACCAAACCAAGAACCATCACCCCTAATGATAAGTAAACCATCAAAGGAGTGGATTAGATCGGGTCATATACAATCTGACCCAAACGGACCCATTTAACCCATTTTGATTCATTTTCATACAATGCAAATATAGTGACTCATACTTAACCTGATTTATATGCAATTACTAAAACAATTCAATATATAATCTAGTTTATGAAAACTCATAGCAAAAACTGAGATGAGTGGCGCAGAGCAAATGAAGGAGGAGAGTGTGAAGAGAGGGTCATAGTAATAGATTGGGGGTATGATACATTTATAATCTATTTATAATCCATTTAACACTCATATTGTGTTTAAACTCATTTATGACATATTTTGTCAATATAATTAACCCATTTAACACCCATATGAATTAATAAATGAATTTATCACTATTTTGATGGGTTTAGTGGCCTGCAACAACGGGGTTATGCTAGGTCATTTTAGGGTCATGTTCGAGAGCGGAAACCGGCCCAAACGGAATCACGATTCCCCGTGCTTTGCCGAAAATTTTCGGCTGGAAAAACAGAAAATTGCCAAAACCATTTTTCGAACGATAAAAAAATGCGCTTGCCTTTTTCCCAATTCCACTCGATATCGTATAAACATAAACTTATCAGCTGCCAAGTTCTGTAGCTTCCTTTGAGCGACTTTTCCACCTCTGTCCGACTTCATCACATAAAACAAGAGCTCGTTCCACGTATTGATCTTGGGCCAGTTGCACTGTCAGTTCGGATGCCGTCCGGCCCGGGCAGCATCGCCCGCGTCGTGTCGAGCAGCCGGATCTTCGACCCATCCGCCCTCGCCTGCCTCTCCGCTTCAGGAACTCCTCCACCGGCGCCATGTAGAACTCCAGGTCGTAGCCCTCAGCTTTCTTCTTGTCGCTCCCCGAACGGCCGCGTCCTTGGGCAGCGCTGCGTCAGTCAAGTCCCCGTGCTCGAAGTGTGCCAGTGGGAACGTCCTCCCAGAACGTGGTGCTGCCGCCCGCCGCCAGCCACTGCCCTCCGCTTGGCCCTTCCTTCCCGTGATGGCTCTCAGCGTGATGCGTAGAACTGCTCGATATGCCTAGAACCTCGACACCCCTCCCGGTCACGTCGTCCTGCCCGCATGCTAAACAGCCCAAGAAGCCACCCGTTCCGGTAGTAGACCAGCGGGCGGAAGAACCACTGGCCCACTGAGACGATGACATAGTCGAAGGCGCCGATCTCGACAGACCAAGAAGGGTGGGGCTCGTCCAGGTGGAGGTGAGGACGCCGTCGAGGTCTGGCCACCGCGGGCGTCGGTGGTGCGGACCAGGAAAGGGGCCCAGTAGGTGCCTAGGGTTAGGTTGTGCTTGGGGAGGTACCACCGCTTGAAGTTTTTAGTCCGCGGTATACCGGAGAGATATCCTCCGGTTGGTCTACCCTAATGATTTACACATATGAAACGCTAAGATCTAAGATGAAATTACAACATAACTTAAAAGTCAACCTTATTATAAAATTTCATATATATAAGTTATGATCGATATGAATATACTCATCACTATCTAGGCAAGTATTTTCCTAGGATATAGTCTAAAAATTCATTATGACATTCCCGAAAATATAATAAGTCCTCGTTTTGTTCGCTCTTGCGTCGTTTTTTAGAGCAATAATTAGGAGAAAGGAGTCGTGGGCATATGATTTTTTTGCTCTTAAATTTCCATTAAAAATAAGAAAAGGTCATTCTAAGAACAGCTCATATTGACTTAGCGCATTTCTCTGCCCACGACTCAAACACTGCAAGCAATCAGTCAAATCTGTAGGAACCAAAACGATTTGGTTCCAATTCCTTCGATATGCGACCCTTTTTGCTTGACATTAATTGTAGAGTGTGCAATTTATAAAATATGCGGAAGCATTAAAATACTCAAAAATCAAACTAGCTGATACAATAACACACTCAACTAATTAATACAAGCATACACTCAGCGCTATTCTATTTTCTTCCTTCTCGATCACGGAGGGATAACTCGTTCACACAGAGCTACTGAGGCTGCAGTGCCTCTCTCTTGAAGTTCACCGTTGCACCTGGTGACTTCCTATTCCGAAAGCTCTCACTGCTGGAGGCTTTCCTGAAGCTCTCATACGCGTGGCTTCCTTGCTGGCCTGAAGTTCTCCCGCCTGCGTGTGGCGTGAGCTCTCTCCCTGGCCTGTTGACCTGAGGCTCTAAGCCTCCCTGCTCTGCCTGCGGTGGCTTGAGGCTGTTAAGCCTCCTTCGAGGCCTTTCGGCCTGCTCCTTCACCTTGAGGCCTTTTGGCCTGAGTTCAAATGCTTCACGTACTGTCATATTTATAGACATCTTCCACCGCCTGGAATTCACCGCCATCTTCCACCGCCTGACTTCAACGTGCAAGAGGAGTTGAACTTTTCTTCTTCCTGAGTCAATAATTGTGGGCTACTTTTCCTTCGCGTCCAAGTTGAAGCTTGCTTCCTGCTCTTGAAGACTCCAGCAACAAGTATAATATTAGTTTAATATGTGCCCATTCTTTTTTTTAATCAGCTTGTGGCTTCTTCAAAGAACTCCTCTTCTTTGGCGGTTTTACAAGTGACGCTGCAGCACACTTCTCTTTGGCTTATTATTATTATATTAGGTGTTGTACTCAACAAAATCGACGTAAAACTAAATTCTGCAGACGAGAAAATTCATTGGCCAGGGCTCATCTTGAGTATAATCACATGATAAACAAGGTCGATCGTAAGTAGTTTCTCATGTTTTGAATAGAAGGAAGTGATTAGCTCGTGGCGATTAGAATAATCTAATCAACCGTAACTGGATCGAGCACTTACGCTGGACAAGAGGCGCGACAAAGGACTGCATGTGGTTCCTCCCCAGAGAGTCGCCGACGAGGCGATTGACTTCCCTCGCGCCATCTCCGCGAACTCGGCAGCATCGAACGGTGGGGCTCGCACCCCTCCGGCTCCCACCGCCACTTCAGGAACTCCGTGTCGAGGCCTCCGAACTTCATGCAGTTCTGCTGGTCGCTTATCGCATAGCAAGTCTCGTTGTTGTAGTATGTCGGCGCATCCGGGCGGTACACCCATTTCCCCACGAACGTCGCATTTCTTCTCCCTCGCCACTGGCACTGCCGCTGCTGCCACTGCCGCCCCAATACGGGTCTCTGGGGCGCCATTCTTGTCCTCCATCAACCATGCCGGAGGATAATCTTGAGGCTGGACTAGCGAGCTCACGACGAGGAGCCACAGAATCACGGCAAGAAGAATCACGGCTGGAAAGATCATCGCCGCCCTCCTTAGTTGACACCTGCGCTGTGCTGCGGCGCGTTCTATCGCCGTGATGCTCGAGGCGGGACCTTCATGGCGGATAAGGGGTGTGTGTACGGTGTTCGTGCAAGCGCGCGCGCGAGAAGAGAGAGAGAGAGACTCTTCTAGGCGTGCATGAAAGTACGTCGAAAAAAATGAGGTCGGCGTTTAGGACCTCTTATTTGGAATCAAAGCATTTAAAAAATATTTTAATCTCGTTTCGAAGCCAATGCTTCTTTTGTCGTTTGTGTCGTGTTCTTTTTTCGTGTCTTTCTTTAAGCCCCCGTTGGGTTGAAGCGCCGACGGCAATGACGGAAGAGCGCATGACATACGCATCAAGAAGCAAGCTCACAGGGATTATATTACAAAAGATATAGAAATAATGACACAAATAATTCTTGAACTTTGATCAAATGTGTAATGTGATATCTAAGTTTTAGTTAATATGTAATGTACTTTTGAACTTTTTATTTGTTTAATATAGTTCATAAATTTTTATTACATATTTAATGCAGTGTTTGAATTATGTAAAAATATTCAATATAACCCTTTATCAATTCAAGATTAGGACAAATTGAACATTTTCATATATTCTAAGGAATAATTGAACATGCACCAAAATTTTGGGGATTACATTGAACAAATTCAAAATTTAGGGATCACATTGTACATTAAGTTAAAATTCATTGACAACATTACACATTGAACCAAAGTTTAAAAATTATTTACATGTCGTTTTCCCAAGATACAAGATTTTTATCACAAAAAATATGCGTATGACCATATTGGAAAACCATACGTTAGCATATCTCTAATCCCTTGCCAAAGTTCGACGTGGATTGATTAGAATAAGAGATCCTTTTTATATATCATGAAAATTGGACTTTAGCCATAAAATGTGATGTAACAGCTCGATGCGTCTAGATACAAACTCAGCATTGTGCTGAATTAAATCGGAGAATGAGAGGAGGCTAAGACAAAAAGCCAACAGTTCATCAATAAATTAAAGGCAAGTGGAGTAATGCCAATATGCCATTTTCTCTTCTGGTGAGACATCGCTGTACACCAATTGAATAGCAAGAATGGCAACGTCCACGGGCTTATCGTTTCTTGCTGAAAGAGATTAGTAGCTCGTCGTTCTTCGCGTGGGAATATAAAAAATTAGGTTAGAACGGTACGTCATTGTCTTTATGCATTCTATTATGAGTTCGAAATCTACTTTCATAAATAGCAAGTGACGTTGATCGATCCCTTTCTTTTATTCGACCTCAATGTGTTTAGCTTTACTTTATAAATGGAAAATGATGACATCATATTTTGTTTTATTTTTTTCTAAAGGTCTAATTCTCAAAACACCCAAAACTTTAGATCCAATCCCAATTCTATCGTGAACTTTTTTTATCTCAAAAAAATCCTCAACTTTCACTCGTCTAAAAACTGCCACTAATTTACTCAAAATTATCGACATTAGAATCAATTAAAGCTTCATTATCGGAACTAGTGTTTTTCACCAAACAACCTCACCTTTAAAAGGAACAAATGACTTCTAATATTTGATAATATTGAAGAAATCAGTGGCAATATTCAGATACTTGATCAGATTTAAGACTAGGGCGAAAATTAAGGATTTTTATGGGACAAAAGAATTCAGAATAAAACCCTAAAGTTGAGCGTTTTCAAAGGAATGAGCCCTTTTTCTAATTGATTTCCCTCATCAACATACTACATATGTACGACCAAAAATAAAGTTGACTTGGCATTTTACTTCTCCTAAAAGCTTGTTAACGTTTTTTTTCCAAAAGTTCTCCCACTAATGAAGTACCGATTGGTGGATCCAAGTTTAGATTAATGTGTATGGATTAAAAATGTCGTTCACCTAACTACTATGCTTTCTTGAATTAATGGCATTCATGATTGGAAAGGTAGAATTTTCGAGCATGTGGGGAAAAATAAGGGAAATAAAAATAATGATTACAACCTCTCATTCGTCAGTGCGTGCTTTCTTCCTTAACTGGCATTTTTACAGTACGACTAAAATGATAATTATATAAGGAAGGTGTTAACTTAAAATCTAATCTTATTAAATATGCTTTATAAACTTAAATTTACTATTTGAGGTAAATGGTTTTATTAAAATGTAGTTTTTATTTTTATGCGAGGGATCAGTCCCATCAAATTAAAGCGGTAATTTTCGATCTAGTTCCTACTTTCAAGTGAAATCGGACACCAAGAGCTGTTTATATTTTTATTTATTTCTTAAACAAGTAAAGTCTAAGTAAACTCTAGTAATTTTGAAGATTAACAAAATCTATTTAAAATAAAAATTCTAATTCTAATGATAAATATTTTCAGATAGAAAATCTGATGGGATGTGATTTATCAATCAAAACCCGAAGTTATGATTTAATTATTTCCTTCTTTATATGTTCTATCAAATGGTTAGAAATGAGTCAATATACTCGTGCAAAGGTTAGTGGCAATTGATTGGATTTCTTACCTTATATATAAGGAGTTACAAAGGAAAAGTTTTCCAAAATATCTCTTGAAG